>NW_021681091.1:151672-210962 GCF_001412515.2 Diachasma alloeum
TCTCTGTCTCTGTCTCTGTCTCTGTCTCTGTCTCTGTCTCTGTCTCCGTCTCCGTCTCCGTCTCCGTCTCCGTCTCCGTCTCTGTCTCTGTCTCTGCCTCTGCCTCTGCCTCCGTCTCCTTCTCTGTCTCTGTCTCTGTCTCTGTCTTTGCCTCCGTTTCTGTCTCTGTCTTTGTCTCTGTCTCTCTCTCTCATCGAATCCTACACTGAAATCTGAGTACACTAGAGTGATGGAGGACTACATTTCTCTTGGTCATATGACTCTTTGTGATGAAACTGAAGGTGGGTATTATCTTCCTCACCATGCCGTCATCAAGGCTTCTAGTGAAACCACCAAGGTTCGTGTAGTGTTTGACGCCTCGGCCAAAACTTCTGCGGGCATTTCGTTCAACGACACCCTCCTGGTTGGTCCTACTATCCAAAACATCATATTCGAACAAGTTCTTCGATTTCGCACTCATCGCTATATCATCACGGCGAACATTGGAAAAATGTATTGTCAAATCCTGGTTCATCCAGATGATCGACAGTTCCAAAAGCTTTTATGGCCCTATCAGGGCAAGCTTAGAACTTTCTACCTCAAAACTGTGACCTTTGGTACAGCCACTGCTCCATTTCTAGCAGTTCGTACCATGCAACAACTTGCTCGTGATAAAGCACACGATTTCCCACGTGCCAGTAAACTTCTTCTGCGTGAATTTTATGTCGATAATTTCTTCTCTGGTGCCGATTCTTTAGATGAACTTTTAAATATTCGTGATGAGATGATTGCTTTATTATCACGGGTTGGTTTTGTCATCCGTCAATGGTCGTCTAATTATCATTCAGCTTTGAACACCATCGAATGCCCATTAGTCCCTGGCCATATCTCAAACCTACACCACAATATACTCCGGAGAAATCCTTTCGACTTCCCCGCTTGAGCGTCCGGGTTCGACTAACTCGAAATCTCACTAGTGCCTTGCCTCCTAGTCTGGATATCTCGGCGACGATAGGTCATTCCGTTACCCTATCCCCACCAATCAACCCTGCAGGACCACGCAGGTGCCAGTCCTTTCACCTGGTTACGTTATTCCCTAGCCTACCCTGACACAGCCTTTAGAGTCGCCCAGTTGGAACCCCTGTACATCGGGCCACTTTCCCCTAAATATAGCTAGGCGAGTTCTAAAATAGCGAAAGTCCAACAGCGCCCTCTAGACCTCCAGGGGTCGCGGTTTCACCCATAACCGCTACGCCTTCGGTCTTTCATTGGTCTGTGGCTCTTCTCATCTAGTCGCGGCTTTCTTCAGCCGCTTCTAGGTGTCACTTCCTGTCGCTCTTCTAATAAGTTTAACAATTCTCTTTCCTATTTGAGAAGATTCCAACCCGTAACGAGAAAATCTCGTTACAAGGCATACATTTGTGCACTCAGGAACTGGCAGATATTCTAAACTTGCTTTATGGAATATGTTCCTGGAGCAATCCATGCACCCCAAGATTTTTTCCCTCTACCTGAGAAGGTGAAAGAAATGTCACCTGTAAAAGGTGAAAAGGTGAAAAAGTGAAAGAAATGTCAATGTAATGGAATTCCTGGGTGATTTCCTGTTAGAGTTTGGAGTGAAAAATATCGATGATCTTTGGGAAAAATTACCAGATGAACTTAAAAATTATGAGGATTTGAAGGATTATCGAAGGTGTCATCAGCACTTCAAGCTTCAACCGATGATTTTGATGGACCTTTACCATTCATGAAGAATTGTCCTTCATGTCACTTGAAAACTTTCGTTGACTTCGGAGAATAAATCTCTGATTCACTCACAAAATAGAACTTGTACTTTATATTTGTACTTCATTCACATGAATATAATAAAGAATAAAAAGATTATATGAATTAATGTGTTTATTTCCATCTAACATATATCACAATGACGCATCAAGTCCCGCCGAATATTCAGAGAATAGCGCTCTTCTCGCAAATGATTTTTCCATTAGATAGACGCGCATTCAACACTGACGGCGGTAAAATGGGTCATGACAGTGGGTCCATGGTGATCTCTACATTACCAGCATTATCATCATGCGACTTATGATGGTAATGTAGAGATCACAAGTTTCACAACCGATAATATATAATCTTCAGGGTATGTCCGTTGTATTTCAAATTTGAAAGGCATCGAAATGATTCACATAAATTCATGTATATATCAGTAATCAATATAGACAATAGATATTAAAATTCTTCTATCGTTTTTCACTTCCTTCATTCATTGAACGGGTTTTTACTTCATAATTTGAGATGTACTCTTGACATAAATGAAACATTCGTTGGGAATACTTGCGATATTATAATTAATTATTTATATGGGATAATCAATTATTTTTGTTCGAAAAATTTCTACATCATTCAACTGTGATTGAAAATTTCTGAATAAAGAGAATTTTCAACTTTTCCATGAGTCAACATAATTTATTCGACGAGAAATAATTTTTTGTGTTTACATGCTTTGACATATCTTAATTATCTCCAGATTTGTTTTTTTCCTTTCCCTGAGTGATATGATATAAATACATAATTTATTCGAAGAGAAATAATTTTTTTGTGTTTATATGTTTTGATGTATCTGAATTATCTTCAGATTTGTTTTTCTTTTTCTTTCCCTGAGTGATATGAGATGAATTAGAAGAATGAATGACTCATTCCTATAGAATTATATGAGATGCATAGAGAGAACAATATTTTTCTGTTAACACCAAAATATACAAACAGCTCTCGGGTCATGTATGTTCTAAAGAAAAGGACTGATTCTTTCACACCTACATACACATTCAGTTATTCCGTGGAATTCGAATGCGTTTTACGACTTTGGGGTGAATAGAGAAAGAGAAAAATTCGAGAAGGCTCTGGAAAGTTCTCGAATTTGATTCCCTATTGGCTTATGTGAGAAGGAAAGAGAGAGAAAATGCTTTCGCCCCAGCCTATGAGAAAAAAAATTCAACGTAAATATCCCTGCTCAATATATAGGACAGCGCATCCACAACAAGGGCTCAGTTTCTCTCCGTAGCGCCTCCACAACAAGGGCTCAGTTTCTTTCCATAGCGCGTCCACAACAAGGGCTCAGTTTCTCTCCGTAGTTCCTACACAACAAGGGCTAAGTTTCTCTCCGTAGCAGATACTGTCGAGACGAAAATTAGTGAGTGAACCGGTGGAACAAAGATACCAGACGAAATGAAGAAATCAGTGGATTATGGTGCTTTGCGTGTGGAGTTTTTTAAAAATTGGAAAGGTAAAAAGGAATTGTTTGATTCACCAATTCAAGTGAGAGTGCCATTAGGATGGTTTTTGAGGATTCCTACAAATCTATTTCTACGAAGAGTCTCTCAAAACATTGCAGAATTTAAACGATTCAGACCTCGCAGAGTCATCGTGAAAGCTGTAGGTTTGACAACAATGATGCTTGAGTTCTAATCGCACGAGTATTGGTTTGAAGCAATGGATCATATAACAGTTGGTAGAAGAGACATGAAGTATGTTCTTCCATCTCATGCATGTGAGAGAATGCAGATTGATGAGGCCAGAGAGGAGGAGGAGGAAGTTAGAGTGGAAGAAGTCGATGAGGATGAAATCAGAGGAGATGAAGTCGAAATGGAAGAAGTTAGAGAGGAGGGGGAAGTCAGACTGGAAGGCGATAGAGAAAACGAAGACGTTGAAGATGAAGTGAAACAAGAGCCTATCGAAATTATGGCGATTGATGTGATCGATGAGGGTGTGATGCAGAATATAATCGAAAATGAACCGGTGAATGTAATGGAAATCGATGGAAGTGATGAAAATGAAATTCACGGAGATCAGGAGGAAGAAGTTAGTAATTCCAATGATGATGATGATCATTATTTTCGATTACTCATCGATGAAAGTTGGGTCGATGAACATCTTTTGAATGATGCTTGGTTGAACGAGAGGGGAAGTGGTGTTGATATTGGTACAGATGAGCCGTTGTACTTGACCTTGAAAAGCAACAAAGGATACACAGAGACAGTGAGAATGGGTGACACGGGTACCACCACCGAACGTGAAAGTATAACAGAGACAGTCAATGCACCAACAATGGCTGATCCTGAGAGTGCAACGGGGGTGGATGAAGGGATGGCGCAAGGTGCAACCGAGACGAATGGAACAGAGATGAATGGATGGATAGAACGGAGGAATGCAACACCACATGTTCAAGCAGAAGGAGAAAACGACGTTGATTCGGAGGCTGAGACGGTTTTCCTTGATTACGAGGAACTCGAGGAAAATAACAATCCAGTGATTAACCCTCCAGAAGAACGTGACACATTTGATAACTTTACACTCTTTATTAAAGGTATACACCAAATTTCTTTAATTATTCATTCAATTTTTTTTATTCTTGCGATATTCATTCATATAACATGAGGATAAGGGAAATTATTTCTGAGATGAATGAACAAGTTCTTAGAGAATAAATTTTTTCATATCAATTAATCAACAAAGTTTTATTGAATGAAAATAAAAAATCGAATTTTTCTTTTGAGAATCAAATTACATTTTTACATGATATTGGAAGAAGAAAAGAAGATACTCATTCCATTCTTGAAGAAAAAAATCTCTTGTATAATTATTAATCAATTTTTTATTTGTTTGTTCACAGTTGGAGTCAAAGTGATGTTCGTTGTTAAGCGCCAATGATAAAGTCATCGTGGACGTATCACTGAGCTCTAGCAGAAATCAGAGAGAAAGCCAAAAGAATGAAGCAAATATCATGTTTTGTATTTTTTATATTTTTATATTATATATCAAGTAAGTTGCGTGGAGTGCCAAAGAATGCTGATGAAATCTCAATCTTTTTTCAATCAATAACTTTCATAGAGAAAAAAAAAGATGGAGTAACAAAAGTATTATAATTCAAACCTTGGAGACATTCCATTTATTGTTCAATGATTTCAAACTTGAAGTATAGCTTATTTTTAAAATTTTCATTTTGTATCACTCATATGATTCTTACGAAAATTAGAGAGAACCCTAGAAAACAGAGAAGGAATATTACATCCAAGATTCAATGTTTTTTCTTTGATTCTTTTTATTTATTTATTGTATTTATTTATTTTTTATTTTGTATTTTCATAACGATAGGGGGTAAATGTAAGGGAACCAAAGTAAATCCCCAAAAAAGATTGTTTTCTAGACATGGATAAATTCCATTTTTACTTTATAGTTTTCATTTATCACTTATTCATCGATTATGTGATTTGCGTTGAGGAAAAATTCTTGTTTCGATTCAAATATTTGTTTTTATAGCGAGAACAAGAATGAGAAAAACTGAAAAAAGGAAAAAAATATGAAGAAAGAAAAACATGAAAAAAAAATATATATTATGTTTTAAGCATCAATATGTTCTTCGGTATGATTTTATGTAATTTAGTATTAAACCTCTTTTGAAAGATAACGTACTCATCCAAAGAAGTGCGAAACATGGAAAAACAGGTTTTATTTTACTGTAACGAACTTTTTACATTTTTACAATTACAGGGTATTATTTACGGGCTCCAACTACCACTTGCCCAATTGCACTGATTTACTATACATCTATTCATCACGATTACTGTTTTCTAAGTGCTTTCCGTTTTGTTGTTGTTGTTTGTTTTCGTTTCGCAAAAACTTCTTGGTTTTCCGCAGCCAAATATCGTTTCATTAACAATTGCTCTCTCGGTTTTGGAATGAAACAATGATGTTTTTGAATGGCTGGAATAGCTTTGGCACTATCAAATCTTGCCCTCAATTCAGTTTTTATATTCTCATGTTCGTCCTTGGTGAAAAAAAACACATCAATTCCTTTGAAATTCTCTTTTGACCATCGACACAAAGCATCTGGCGTCAGGATGGGTTCACCATGGGCGATTTGCAAGCTTCTACGTCTCGGTTCTCTTTTGAAAACAGCACCCACACCGTCACAAGCTCCTTCATCGTGTGCGGTTGCATGGAAATGGGCCTCTGCATCTATTCCAAAATCAGTCTTGTGATGCAGAATATTAGCCATTTGGTAACGATTCTTGTAATGCTGTGCAGCTCCATCGGTGACATAGATGATTCTCTCGATATCTTTGCAGTTATTCTTCACATGTTGTATTAGAATTTTCTGTATTAAGTAAACAGCTACGGTATCGTGAGTAGTACTATCTGGCAAAACAACTAAACTCCGATGCTGGATCTCGTTTCCTTCGCGATAGTAGTAAACAACGGAATGGACTGTACATTGGTCATCGTTGTAGTGGAAGGATTGAGCAGCATCTTGAGCCACAAAGGCATAATTTTCTGACAAATCACAGTGCACTAGTACTTCGCCGTTATTCAAATTCTCGTTTCGATCTTTAGGAAAAGCTGATTGTTCTTTAGCGATGAAGTGATGGGGTTTTAATATTTTTAATCGTTCGACAAGAAGATCGACGAAGTCATCCATCGCAAGCGTTTGTGTCTGCAAGGTACACCTGTCAGTAATTTGCCACACGTGAAATTGGACAGATCGACAACAGAATCAGAAAGGATCTTCTTCAATTCATATGAGAAGGGTTTCACCCCAGGGCAGTCATAACATTCATCCAGATAACAGGCCGGGGTTGGATTTGCACACATCAGTTGTGCTAGACAATCTTTGTAATCCTTGAGTGGGCAGTGGGAATCTTTAGTTAGAGTGGCAATGTTGATGGCTTCGAGCATCAATTTGCAATTTTGATGATACGCGCAAACACATACGACGTGAGTGCCATTTGCTCCCGCCAGTACACATTGTTTTGGTCTCAGCTCAGCGAACTTACTGAAACCAACCAAAGCCTCTGGATGAGTATTTTTGTACTTCCTATGAAGGTGTTTCAGATTTTCGAGTATCATTTGCTTTTGCTCTACTTTCTTCTCTCCATTGATTTTGACGGATACTTCATCTTTCATCCCTGACATGACACGACTATTCTCTAGATAAAACTTGTGTACATTCTCGACCGTTTGTTTTGGAAGTGAATGGCCTGCTTTCGCAATTGGTGAGGCGAATACTCCTTTGATTTCTCTCAATTTTTTCGCTCTTCACGCCATGCCACGCCATGCCAGGATCTCGTAATGCCAAATTCAGAATCGATTTTCCCCTCGCTCCACGACTGTGGAAGAACCGTCAAGATTTGCAAGCGCTCACTGTACTTTTCCAGATCATTGAAATTTTTCTTGAAACCATCCAGCATTTCTTCTAATTCTATTTCTCTCAAAGATCGATAGCGCTTTGATAAAGAAGGATCAGCGTCACTTTGGTCATCTTCCGCATCAGAATGCATGGGGGAACTGGAGAATTCAGATACATTGTCCGCTTCTTCATCGATTGAAATGCCGGAATCGTCGAGATGGAAAGACCGACCTGATCTCAGAGAACTGTTCATCACATCTGGGCTTGGTTCGGGTGTTTCGGCTTGGGGCTTTGATATCTCGGGTGGGGTGTCCGAACATCGAAGATGTGTATCATGAAGATTCACCATTGAGACGGGTGGAATCACATAATTCGGGGCCATCTTCCGGCACTGGCCACAGATCTTCGCAGACTTTGGTAGAAAGGGAAACTTCTTTTATATTGCCGAGGAAATGGGCCGCAAATCCAAACTATTGTGTCCCTTCTGACCAGGAATCCGCATCGGATTCGCACACCTATCACTTCGCGGCATTCTATGAAATGCAAAATTATCAAATTCAATCCAAAATTATCCGGAAAATGAGGATTATTCCAATAAATAACGTGAAAACAGCTTACCTCGATACAAGAGACAGGAAAATGCAAATCGACTCGCAAGGAATTGTACAACGATGAAAACTCAATGAGGAAGTTGAAGTTTTCACTAAAACTAGAGCCTCAGGAAAAACTGATGATATTAAATCAATGAATTGATTCTTTTTGTTTTCTTTTCTCATTTGTTTGGTCATGATTAGGCGAACTTCCGATGATGATGACACAGTATAGCTGTCATAGAAAGCGAAAAGACGCAAAAATTTTGAAGAAAATTTGTTTCCCGACGCATTGTTTCTCTTTTCCATCGTGACGCATCTCTTTTCTAACTCATATTCATCAAAGGTATAGATTGAAATATCAATTTCTCAATAAAAACAAGGCAGCTCTCCTAGAAGGGGTAAAAACACGAAAATTTAGGAAACCAAAATTTTCTCCGGTACACTGGTTGGCTCTCCCATGATGGCGTATTTTTTTAAATCATATATGGACGTCCTCTATAAGAAAAAAAATATTCCATTCGAATACCGGACGGCCCTAGAGCCGAAAAAACTAAAAACTTAAAAATTCATCCAAATTTACGTGTAGAAGCTTCTTCATGCCTATGGAATATTTTCTTCCTGAAAGTATGAACGAAAACAAAAATTTCCTTTTTTTATTTATTCGAATCGGATGCGCCATTCAAAAGTTATAAATTTTTGAAAATTTAAAGTTTGGTAGTTATTATCTCAGAAACAAAAAATCATGAGGCAATGAAATTTGGCAGGAATATTGTCTATATATAGTAGTTCGAAATGCGGCAATCAAATCATTTTTTCTAGACAAAAAAAATCCGGGGTGGCTGAGTTGACATGAAATGTCCCATATGTTTTTCTCCACTGTCAGTGGTAGACTGATGCTAAGCGATCTCAGCAACCATCCTTATATAGGGAACCCTGGGCAAACAATTACATCATCACTCATGATTAGGAATGGTGACATCATGTTCTAGAAAATTCGAAGTGTGAGTCATATCCATTTATTTATGATGTCATCACTTTTATCACGTACAAAAATGCTCATGGTGGCGCCATGGCCGTGGTCATGGTCTTTTAGCCGCTTGCCATGGCCGTTGCCATGGCGTGGCCATGGCGCTGCTGAGGGACGTTGCCATGGTCGGTTGACATGGCCGTTTGCCACGGCCTTTGCTATGGAATCGCCATGGCGCTGCTGAGGGACGTTGCCATGGCATTGCCATGAGAAAAAAAAACGAAAAAAAACTTATAATCAAATAATCAAGTTCACCGACGTCCAATGGTCGCGGTGGCTAAATCGTTAGGTCGGCTTGACCACTAGGAGGTCGTGAGTTCCAATCCCAGTCCGATCGGGTTTTTTAGCTTCTGGAAACAGCGGTTGGCGGCTCGAAAGGGTGGCTGAGCGTCGGATCCCGACTGGGGGACCCTTAACTTCCGGTAAAGGGGGTTAAGGCACTCGCCTGGGGCAGATTCTGGTGGGGTCCGTCTCACCTCGGCTCTGGACGAGCGGGAGGTTCCTAATAGAGGAATCGACTGTACCAACGGAGGTTTTCAGTGGTGGTCCGTCTCTCGCGGGAGCAAATGCGGTACTGTGTAGCAAGTCGGCCACCGCCGTAAGGTTAGGTAGAGAGTAGATGGCGGAGTAAATCAAAGGGTTTAAAACGCCTTAAATAAAAAAAAATCAAATAAGTGAGTTAGACCTTCTTGACCCTCGTCACCTTGTTGTACCTTGTAACTCTTATAGCCCTTATGATCTTAAAGGTCCCAGGGGGCCGCAGGGGCACAAAGGTCAAAGGCCATGGCAAGCGGCCAAAAGATCATGGCCGCGGCCATGGTAACGCAGGTGACCATGGCAACGTCCCTCACCATCGCCATAGCAACTCCATGGCGAAGGCCATGGCTAGCAGCCAAAAGGCTATGGCCACGGCCATGGCGGCGCCATGGCAGAACATGTTTGTAGGTGATTGTAAACACTTCTGAGTCAATGACATCATCCTCCCTGTTCCATGTGGTGGAAGATTTTAATACTCTAGTGATGTTTTCCTTAGATGATGATGATCTGATGGATGAGTCATCGTTAGCACATATATACTTGATTAAGCTCATAGAGTGCCAGTCGAAGCATATCCATAAAGATATCAATATGGAGTTCAAAGTGAAGAAGCTATTGCGAATAATGAGGGAAACATATGAATTGCTACCTTCCGGCACACCTGAGCAGGTAGAATTTTTCAGAAACACTGCCATCAAACATGTAAAATTATGGAAAAACAAATGTTTGAATATGGCGCAATCGAGTGGAGAAAAAATTGGAATTCCGGCTTCAATTGCTGAACTTATGTGGTACAGTGAAGTATTCCAGCATCATAAGAAATATGGAGGACAAATCAATTACTCAGAAAAGAAGCTGTCTTCCAGAGCTCGGTGGAAAGATCTCAAATCCGTCTTCAATAATCGAATTCGAACGGATACTGTCATCAACTTTATATACAAGGATATACGGTCATTCTTGCAGGATTATAAATCGATGATCGTTGCACGATTGAAAAATATTATCGCTCGCGATGGAAATGTAAAAGTGAATTGTGTCCTTTCATCCAAATTCAAAAAGATTAACCAGGATGAATTCAATGAGAAAACAAAACATTTTACCACAAAGAATGAAGTTATTATGTCAGGATCTGATATAAAAACGTGGTTTACTGATAATATCGTTGATGAAATGATGAGTAAACTCAAAGATTTTGAAGAAGAAGGCTCAGGATAGACAATAAGTGAAATTATAAATATGGTTGTTAATATTAACAAAAATGGGAGCCTCTCCGTGGGGGGCGATCGACTTTCATTGAACTCCCGAAGAATATCCAGGCAAAAAAAGCTGTCATCAATATTCGGATTGATGAATTTTGTTTTCTTTGGGCCATCACAGCTGCTCTTCATCCAACCAATGTCAATGGTAATCATCCAAGTTCATATCCACATTTTTGTGAAATTCTCAAATATGATGACATTAGTCTTCCAATGGCACTAAAGAATATTCCAAAATTTGAAGATTTGAATGACCTGAGAATTAATGTACATAGTTTGGAATCAAATACTATAATTTCCCCAGTATATTTGAGTAAAAAACAATCTCAGAGAGATACTATTCATCTTCGAATGATGGAAAGTAACAATGGTATGTCTGATGAATCATTATTCCATTTCATGTGGATTCGTAATTTATCTCGACTAGTGAGCAAACAAATATCTAAATCTAAAAGATTTACATGGCTAACTGATCAATGTCTATGCCATTTTAAATATCAGAAATCCTTCGAGAAACATAGAGAGGATTGTTTAAATGAATCGAGTGAAAATGATCTTACCTGAAGAGAGCAATAAAATATTATGTTTCAAGAATTTCAAATATGCGGAAGCTGTACCTTTTGTTGTGTATGCAGATCTTGAATGTATTATCGATTCATCGAATGATGATCAACATATCCCTCATAGCATCGCTTTTTATATGAAATGTACTTTCGATGATTCATTATCAGAATTTAAAATACAACGAGGTCAAAAATGTATTGAGTGGTTTGTTTCAAAACTCAAGTTACTCGCAGAAAAATTCCATCCATATTTAAAGAGTAATGTCAAGATGCATGATTTATCACCCAATGAAGTACTAGCGTTTCAGTTAGCAACAATCTGTCATATTTGCAAAAAACCGCTGCCAAAAGACGATAAAATGCGCGATCATTGTCATTTAACAGGTAAATATCGAGGTCCAGCCTATAATTCCTGTAATCTTCGATATCAAGACCCTCATGCAATTCCGATAGTTTTCCACAACCTTTCAGGCTATGATTCACATTTTATGATTCAAACATTAGCTAATTCATATGAGGGGGTAATACGTATCTTACCCATCAATAAAGAGCGTCATATTTCCTTCACGGAATATGTTGAAGCTGCATGTGTAAATGTACGTTCCATCGATTCATTTCGATTCATGGCAAGTAGTCTTGATAAGCTGACAAGTTATTTGGATGGTAATAGTAAGACAATTGTTCAAAAATTTTATCCAGAAATCGCTAAATTCAATTTATTATCTAGGAAGGGAATATTTCCTTATGAATACATTGATAAATGGGAGAGATTAGACGAGAGACAGTTATCCTCTAAAGATCAGTTTTATTCTAAATTATCTGATGAACATGTATCTGATGGGAATTATCAACATGCGATCAATGTTTGGAATGAATTCAACATTGAAACATTGGGGGAATATTCCGATTTGTATTTGAAAATTGATGTTTTATTATTATCCGATATTTTTGAAAATTTCAGGCGTAATTGTTTTGCAACATATGATCTCGACCCTTTGCATTATTATACTGCCCCCGGATTAGCATTCGACGCGATGCTCAAGTGTACCAATGTCAATCTTGAGCTCTTCACGGACCCTGAGATGATTTTATTTATTGAAAAAGGAATTCGTGGTGGGGTAGCATAATGTTCAAATAGATATGCTTATGCGAATAACCCTTTTATGGGTAAATCATTTGATGAAAAGGAAGATATCATATTTTATGTACTATGATGTAAATAACTTATACGCTGCTGCTATGAGTACAAGTTTACCATCCCATTCCTTTGAGTGGTTAGATGATGATTCTATAGATGTTCTGAATATTCCAGAGGATTCTCCGATTGGATATATCCTGGAGGTTGATCTTGAATGTCCAAATAAATTACATGAATTAGATGACGATCTCCCATTGTGCCCAGAGCATTTAATCCCACCAGGCAGTAAACATACGAAATTAGCGACAACTCTCCACCCCAAAGATGCAGTACACTATAGGAACTTGAAACAGTACGTCATGCTCGGTATGAAAATAAAGAAAATTCATCGGATATTAAAATTTGCTCAAAGTCCGTGGTTGGAGCCTTACATTGATCTTAATACTTCAAAGCGACAACAATCGAAAAATGAATTCGAGAAAATTTTTTTCAAGCTTATGAATAATGCTGTATTCGGGAAAACTATAGAAAACAAATACACATTTAAGTGGCCTTGTGGTCTTGTATTGGTTATAAACCAATTTACATTGATTTTACAATTCTCGATGTATCAAAAAATTTTGTATATGACTTTCATTATAATTTCACCAAACCTAAGTTCGGTGATTCAGCAAAATTGATGTACACTGACACAGATAGCTTGTTATACCAATTCAAAATTGGAAATATTTATCAGTCTATCAAGGAGGACATACACATATTCGATACATCAGATTATCCGTTTGATAATGTTTCGTAAGGATATTTTTCCGGGTTGTTCAGCCAGGAAAAATCCAAACTACGTTTTAGCTGTTTCTATTGCTCGATAATTGGGCGCCAGCCGAACCTTCGGGGAAATTCGATGAAAACCGGCCTCTGAGGTAAACTCGTCCACTCAGAGGACTTCTGTGGCTGGGCAAAGAGTTGCTCAGTTAGCATCAGTGTGACACGGTAGAGTGGGCGAGGTCCACCAGGAGTATCGCATGCCAAACGTCACCAGTCACTATTCCAGGCTGGAAATTAAGCCCTACGGCCTAATTATCATTGTAAACTAAATTTATACTCGTCCTGGAGGTTTTTCACCCTCTCAGTAGACTTTCTCCTCCCGAGTATTTCGACTCGGGAGTGTTTCAGAGCTAAATGCGAATCAGCCGGGACTCCTCAGAGCCTGGGATGCCGAGAGGCTGATCCAACCGAAGTGGAACACTGTTACCCACTTCACGACCACCCACACTCTCGGCCACCAGTTACCGCTTCGGTCATCGTGAGTCACCGTGTTCGGATACTCGAATGTTGGCACATAGTCGGGTCGACAGGAGGACAATCTCTTCTCCAGACCCATAGGCCCAGATGCTCGTCATTTGTTTCGCCGAGCCCGATAACGCCGGAAACAACAAGATCGTCACCCAGAGTTCCGAAATAACTCTTTTCCCATGTGGGGAATGCAGGAGCAGTCAGGAGCATCAATTATCCACCTTGCTGCAGCTGAGCTATTCGCCCACCAATCCCTTGGCTATCTTCCAAGCCAACACCATATTATACGCTGGAGAAATTCTTGCGACTTCCCCGCTTGAGCGTCCGCGTTCGACTAACTCAGAATCTTACTAAGGCCTTCCCCCCCTAATCTGGATATCTCAGCGACGATAGCTTATTCCGTTACCCTATCCCCACCAATTAACCCGACGGGATCCCGGGGGCACCAGTCCTCTCACCTGGCCGTTGGTCCCTAATCTACTCTGACATAGCCTTTAGAATCACGCACTTGAATAGCCTGTATGTCGTCCCCTTTTCCCCTAGCACATGCTGGGCGAATTCTAAAATACCGACAGTCTAGTAACATCCTCTAGACTTCCAGGGGTCATGGTTCCACCCAAAACCGCTATGCCTTCTACCTGTCATCGGTCTGTGGCTCTTCTCATCCAGTCGCGGCTCTTTCAGCCGCCTCTAGATGTCACTTCCTGTCCCTCTTATAATAAGTTTAACAGTTGTCTTTCTTATTTAAGGGGATTTCAACCCGTAACGAGAAAATCTCGTTATAGTCTATGGGATACCTCAAGCAAACAAAAAAGTCTTAGGATTAATAAACGATGAAAAAATGGGAAATTCATGTCCAAATTTCTAGGGTTACGAGCGAAAATCTATGCGTTCAAACTATGCGAAAATGCAAAAGAGAAGAACAAATATAAAGGAGGGAAAGCCTCAACGCTTCGAAAAATAAAGTTTAATGATTATAAATATTGTTTACTTGAAAAAGAAAACATTATAAGACCTCAATATTTGATAAAAATTAGAAAACATCAGGTGCGGACAGTTCTACAACGGAAATTAGCATCAAGTTGGGAGGATGATAAGCGCATCATCCTCAGTCATACTACAGATACAATAACATGGGGCTATGCTCATAAGAGCTGAATGAATGGAAATTCTGTGTATCAATAATGTTAAATTGGTGTAAATGCAGGAGGATGAAATAAAAAAAAAATTCAATTTTTATTTTATTATATTGCTTAATGAAATTATACATTACCTTTATCAATCTAACTATCATGAGAATCATCGAAACCCAACCATTTTATATATAATTTGTTTCCATGCTATATAACAATTTTTTCAACGAGATAAATATCAGGATGCTTCACTTTTGATAATTCTTCTTCATAGAAACTTCCTTCGATTAAGTTTCCTTGATAATCTATCAATCTATAAGTAACGGGATTAGTATTTCTTATGTGACTGATCTAAAAAATTTTAGTTGTCCAATTGCGAGTATAACCTTATTCGAATACGTGTCTATATGTGCTCATTCTCACCTCCTCACCGATTCTAAATTTAATTTTTTTAGTTCTATTGACTCGAAATTTGTTATAGATTCGGTGACGAAGGAAACGTTCATTTGTAGTATTTCCATCCTTTGGTTTCATATGAATCGTTCGATGTTTAGTATCATTATATAATAATAATAATTCTGGAACCATATCAATCCATTTGTATGAACCTGGAAGGGAAAATCTTTTTCGTCTCACGGGACCTGCAAAACCCTATTTTCGTGGCACTGCGCGCCACGAAATTGACATTTTTCTGGTCCCTCGACACGAAAATTAATATACACACCTCGCTATGGAAAACATATCACCCTCCCTCACGTGCTTGCCCGTGAGAGAGGGTGATCTGTTTTCCAAGACTCAGGCATGTAATGCACTATTTCACATTCTTTCTTTCAAAGTACGATTGAAACGCTCACAAATCGATGCTTTCAAATTACTATATGTTGAATACATTTTTGTATTGAATTTTGACATTAAATTCTTGAATTCCTTATTATAAAATTCTTTCCCTTGATCCACATGTATATTCCGAAGTACACGTCTTTGCTTGAGCACAGACTCCATAACTTTTGTTACATCTAGTCCGCTTTTGGATTTTGTTGGTACTGACCAGATGTATTTAGCGAAGATACCGATGATTATTGGGAGAAATTAATTTCCATTGTTTTCCTTGGCCTACGCTGACATATCAATAAGATCAGCTTGCCAAGTTACATCCAGACCTCGTATGTCAACTTGGCGCCGTGGGTAATTCCTACATGCTGGTCTATGGAGTTCTTCAACCACTGCTTCCTTCTCTGTCTTCAATTTTCCTTCTTCTTTTTCTTGATTTTTTTGTTTCATTTCGATGATTGATTTCTCCTCGAGGAATTTTGAAATTTCTCTTGAGACGTTTCACTTCTTTCTGACTGTCTATAACTACTCTTTGTATATCTATATTATTGTCTTCAATCAATACATCAGAGTAATCTTCAGTTGAAATCTCCCGTTTACCAGCTGATGCTTGAATGGCTTCCAAGTCCTTCATTATTAGTTTTTGTAGTGTCTCTATGTGTGATCTTAGTATCTTTAGAGAAATTGTATCATTTTCTTCAACAGCATCAGTGATATTGCATAATCGCTTGCTTTTCATATCGAATTGTCCGTCAGGTATGAGTTTAAACCCTTTACCAGGTGGTCCTCAAAGATTTCGAGTACTCAATCCAGCACCTCTCAGATGACGTCCGAACACATCAACACTCATCTTGATACTAATCACTCAGTTGTGTCAGGCCCCCTCTTAATATATAAATCCAGCTTCTCGCAATTTTTCAATGATGGAAATGATTTCATTATTATGATTTATTATTTCCAGAAGATTGAGACGCGTATAATAACCGGAGCCGATCCACTAACTCATTCGGATCATCCCAGTATACATAATCTATATGACGCTTTTTTCTAGCGATCATTTGATTGAATAAGCCCTTCCCCTCTGCAGAAGAATTACGAGATTTTTGATTTCATCAAAAATTTTGTAATCGTTCTCTATTCTTTTGTCGCAAACCCCTTCCTGGATGGTAATAAGCCATATCGAGATGAGTGAATTTAAGTGAATTTCTGTATGTACCCTCTTGTCATTATCTGTAATAATCTCTGCATTAGGTTCTAATTTGAAGAGTAACTCAAGAAGTCCTGAAGTTTGCTGATATTCTTTGTCACCAATCTGTATTTTTCTTCCTTCGAATTTAATGGGGGTGTTACCAACGACCCTTCTATTCTTCAATATGCGAACTCCAACTTGAGGTTCCAATTCTTTTTTGCCATTCGCTGTGGTGAGTAATTGTAAATAAGTCTCAGCTAAATTGTTTCCATAATTTGCCTCTACTAAATTGTCTCCTTTATCCTTCACTGAATCTTCTCCATCTTTATCTTCAATGATAGAATGGTATTGTTCATTCTCATCATCATTATCATCATCATCACTCTCTTTGCTTTTTAATATTGGAAGATATGATGTTGATTCTGTTATGGTGGGTAATGTCTCAGAACGGCCAATCCCCTCAAGTTTGTCAGATGGTGCTGAGTTGAATCGTTCGATGTAATGGTTTATTCGATGACTGTCCTGTTTCCTTTTCTTTGGTATTCCTGGAAGAAGTAGTTTCGAATCAGCAGTTTGTTCTACAAGTTTCTGCAATGGTGTAACCATTGGCTTGAATATTTCATTGAGAGCTTTCTCTGTATCATCTTTTCCCCATTTTATAAGTTTATGTTTTCTTCGAATCGCTTCACTTGCTTCAGTGATTTGCTGAAGCGCACGCTTTTCTTTGCCTAGATTACAACTTGACATGATGAAGTTCTCAATGCAATTGTTCAGGAAATTGACCGAATCATATATTTATGAAACAATCAAACCCTCGTCGATAGCGTCCTTCATTCAGTTCTCTATCTTCATCTATCACTAAGAAATTATATTTATCAATATTCCAACAGGATGAGCAAATATTTTTAAATTCTTTATAACTCATATCAGTGTTTACATGATCTTCATAAATATGCTTCAAATTCATATAATCCTGTTTGAATAATATCAATGAATTTTTGAATTATCACGCACAAGATGTTTCGGAATTCTTGTGTAAGTTTGACAAAGATAGAAACTATCAACATTCCGATGTCGTCCCATGCAGAATAAAAGCTCTCATGTTATCTTGTTTTTCGCATGCAACATCATCAAAAATAAAGAAAGAGAATTAGGCTATGCATCTTCAGGTCTTATCACTTCTTCACGCTCATTAAAAGGGAAATATCCAATTCTCTTAGTTGATTCTAAACCTTTCTATAAAAATTCATATTTCGGCTGATTCAAGGATTTTGAGTACACATAAACATTCTCTAATCTCAAGCCATTGGGATGTGTAATGAGAGCTAATAATGCATTAGTCTTTCCACAATCTGAGGGTCCACAAAAGATGGCACGCACTGTATTGGGTAATAATTCACCATGACGTTTTTTTTTCATTTGAATGATTCCTCAATCATTCCTAACAATTTCATCAAAATTAAAAACTGGTAATTTCACTTCCTGTTCCATGAATTTCATTTTTTCGAGGAGTATTACTCATAAATTTCACGGTTGAACTGAAATGAAAAAGTATAAATAGTGGGTATTTATACTTTTCATCATCATTCGAGTGAAAGCTATTAAAGTAAATGGACGTAAGAAGAGTGGTAAAGAATTAATCAATAGGATCATCAATAAATTACCCATTGAACTCCATATTCCTGGTTATCAATACTGTGGACCAGGTACAAAGTTATCACAAAGGTTGAGTCGCGGTGATCCTGGGGTTATCCCTTTAGATAAAGCTTGTAAAGAGTACGATATCGCATATTCGAAGAAACGCGAGAAACTTCCAGTTTGACACGAAGCTGATAAAGTATGAGAAAATAGAGTGTGGACACGTGTGTTATCAAAAGATGCTGGTTTTGGTGAGAAAGCGGCTACTTGGGCAGTACCCAATGCTATGAAAGCTAAAAAGAAGTTTGGACTAGGATTAAAGAAGAAGAAGAAAGGGGAAAAAATACAAAAAAACGTAGAAAAAGTCTTGTGAATCGGAAGAAGAACACATGTGGTCGTGGTGTCATCCAGAAGAAAGTGCCTTGGAAACAGATCATCCAGACAGCAAAGAAGATGATGCGTCCAGGAGATGCAGTGAAATCGGCTCTTCAAGCTGCGTGGGATGCTGTCCTAAAAGGTGGAGGAAAGCGTTTTATAAAATCTCCAAGAATATTACCAGTTCATGGAAAAATTGGTGGAATCTTACCATTCTTGATTCCTTTATTTGCTGGTCTAAATGCCACGGGAGCTTTAGCTGGAGGCGCCGCAGGAATTGCAAAAGCAGTGAAGGATGCAAACGCAGCTAAACGTTATCTTGAGGAGAATGAACGTCACAATCAATTAATGGAAGCGATCGCAATGGGCAATGGATTATATTTGAAACCCAATAAAACAGAATTAGGCCTTCATTTGCAGCCAAAAAACTGATAAAGCTACCACACCGAGCCCTCAGTGATGCTGATATCATCAAATTCTCTAAACTTATGAATATTCCATATTTTAGAGGAGTTTTCATGGGGAATGAATTACCCAAGGATAGACCACGAATAAATGAATGAGCTATTATCAATTCAGATGATAAGGATGGTCCTGGCACACACTGGGTTTGCATATAAAAAGCGGAGTAATGAGATCACTTATTTCGATAGTTGTGGGAATTTACAAACACCAAAAGAACTAATGGACTATTTCGGTGTTGGTAGCATTGTTAAATATAATCATAAAAAACATCAAGAGTATGCTACAATCACCTGTGGGAATTTATGTCTTAAATTTCTCAATAACGAGCTATAAATACTAGAGTTCTTGGTACATCGGTTTAGTTCAAAGCTGATAGCCATGAATGAACCTTCATTTTAACATTATCGGGAACGTCTTCGATTTTGGAGGCCAATTATTTCCCATCTATTGAGTTATCTCCCAATCATCAATATAGTTTGGGTCTCATTGAGTTGGTGACATTCAACTCCATCCCTAATATTGATTTGGGGAATAATAAATTTCATTATTCTGATGGTGAAAAAAAATATTCAATCACTATCCCAACAAGAAGTTATGAAATCGATGATATACAAAACTATTTGCCAAAGATTCTGCAGAAAAAGGGTATTACCATCGACTTGAATCCGAATAGCAATAATCTATGCAGTGAAATTAAGAATAATCATACCATAGATTTCAGTCCATCCGAATCAATTTCTAAAATATTTTGATAATCAAATTTTGGCCCCTGATAAGACACATATGTCAAATGTACCGTTGAAGATTCTCAAGGTCAATTCATTGTGTGTGGGGTGCAATATTACAAGCGGAGCCTATGTAAATGAGAAAAGAGTGCATATCATCCATGAATTCTTGCCCAGTGTACCTCCAGGATATAAGATCGTTGAAGTCCCAAAAAACCTCATTTACCTTCTGATCACTGTGAAAACAATTGATCATCTGCAGCTGAAATTAGTCGATCAATATGGTGAATTAGTTAATTTCCAAGGAGAAATAATAACAATAAGACTTCACGTGAAACAAACATAATGGGTATTGTGCTCGAGACCAAAATCGGTAAAAGCTATAAAAGCACGTCACCATATCGGAGATCAACCAGTTAACTGAGAACCAGCGGACAGTAAACACGCCAGAATATCAAGTTTTTGAAGAGTATAAAATTAAACCCGAGAGTGCCAAAATATCATAAATAAAAATTTAGACATTATGGAAGATATATTGAGGATCCAGAAATCTGTTGTGTTTGATGAGTCTGTGTCTCATTATCAGATGCGTGCGCATCAACCTTTTGCTTCATCAACGTTCGCCAACAAGGACTAAATTTTAGTTTTAAGGCTTTCGCGGTCATGATTAATTACATTATTGGCTTCCGGATGGATGCCGCGTTTGGTTTCAGTATTGCGCCGACGTTTCGCATACATTGCAGTCTGCATCTTCAGGGCTGTGAGTTCCGATTCTGAGCTCCGATGTCTGAGGGTAGTCCTTTTATGCCTTCAACGGTGACGGTGGCGGTACAGGAAGGGAAGGGGGGGCCAATAATGTTTTAATTGATCAGCTGATCAATTAAAAAACCGGGAGGACGGTTTTCCAAATAGGGTTCCCTTGATATCCTCTGTCCCTGTTGAGGTTGTTAAGGTTTTTGTAGATCTCCAAGCCTTCTCGGTATTTCTTTTCGAAATATCCTTGAGACTTGGGCAACATTCTGGCTTGAGCGTACTTGATCCCATGTCCAGTGTCAATCCAATGTTCAGCAAGTGTAGACTGTTGTAAGTGACCATATTTGGAACACCGTAGATATCCCTTGATCCGTAGTGATCTCCCTCCCGCTTTCACGAATGTACACTTTTCCGCATGAGCAGGGGATCTCGTACACTCCTGGTGTACTCAGAGGCGGTCTGCGATCTTTCGCACTCGGCAGCATCTGTCCAATCTTCTTTGGGGGTTGGAAGATTGTTCGGATGTTGTGTTTGCCGAGTACTCTGCTAATGCGTTCAGTGGTGCCTCTCAGGTAGGGGAGGAGGGCCACTTTGGGTTTCTCCCGATTTTCTTCAGGATTAGTCACCCCTTGAGAAAATGAGAGCTTGCTCTGTAGCTTTTGCTTGACCTTTCGAATTTGTTGGATGTTATATCCATTCTTGGTCAGAGCTGTCTCTAGCTGTTCAACTTCGCTGTTGACGTTGGAGGGTTGGGAGATTGTGAGAGCTCTGTACATTAGGGAGCTAATGACAGAGTTCTTCTGAAAGGGGTGGTGATGGGAGTTGGCATTGAGGTATCTGTCCGTGTGGGTCGGCTTGCGATATACTTGATGACCCAGAGTTCCATCCTCATTGCGACGAACCAAGACATCCAGAAATGGGAGGCATCCGTTCTGCTCAATTTCCATGGTGAACTTGATGCTCGGGTGCTGAGCATTCATGAACTCCAGGAATTGGTTTAGACCAGTCCTCCCATGTGGCCAGATGACAAAGGTATCTTCCACATACCTGAACCACACAGCAGGTTTCTGCGCTGCTGAATTCAAAGCTTTGTTCTCGAAGTGTTCCATAAATATATTTGCAATAATCGGGGAGATGGGAGAACCCATTGCTGCTCCCGATTTTTGCTCATAGAATTCTCCTTCGAACTGAATGTATGTGGAGGTCAAGCAGTGCTCAATCAAGGGGAGGAATTGGGCAGAGATGTCGTTGGACTCCTTGATTATTACCAAGGTTTCCGGGATTGGAATGTTGGTGAAGATTGATTCTAGACCAAAACTCACTAGGATGTCGTCTGGAGAAGTCCTGAAATTCTTCAGTTTGTTGACGCAATCCAACGAGTTCTGTATGTATGAACCATTCAGGCCAGTCAACTTTTGGAGTGGTTTCGTGAGAAACTTGGCCAGCTGGTAAGTTGGCACTCCAATGTTACTGACGATGGGCCGGAGAGGAACAGACTCTTTATGGATTTTGGGAACTCCATAGAGCCTAGGAGGGAAGGATTCTTTCGGAGTGAGGAATTTTTCAGAACAGCTGAGAGTCCCGCCTTCTTCAGGAGATCAGTAGTTTGGCGCTCAATAGTACGAGTGGGATCTTTCTTGATCTTTGTGTAAACTCTGGTGTCACCCAACATCGCACAGAGCTTTCCGGAGTAGTCGTCCTTATCCATAACTACCGTGGCATTGCCTTTGTCTGCCGGAAGAATAATGAGATCATTATTCTCCTTTAGACTACGCAGTGCAAGACGTTCCTCCCTAGTAATATTGTCACTAGGGGGAGTAGCCTTGTGGAGGACGTTGGATAACTGCCTCCGGATCTCATCACTGGTCTCCTGAGGAAGATGGTAGATCGCTCTTTCGATCCAACTAATAATTTCCTCAGTAGAGATCTTTTTGGGGGCAACAGCGAAGTTGTGTCCTTTCGCCAACACAGACACTTGTGCTCCACTGAGCTCATATTTGCTCAGATTCTTCACAGTGCGGATGAGGGTCGGGAATTTCTCCTGGGAGAGCAGCTTCTTGAACTTATTCTTCTGATTCTCGTTCCTCATCGCGGCTGTTCAGACTGCTCGTTCATGTGTAACACGATCAAGAGTCTCCCACAGCTGAGAATCCAACGTCTGAGCCAGAAGAATGTGAAGATCGAGAAGCTATCTGGAGAGATTGGCCAGGTTCTTTTGGGCCGCTGCAATTCTCCCCTTGACCAGTCTCAGTGAAGCCTGGCGGAGGATCGCATTTGCCTGTCTTGAGGGAACAGGGTTTCTGAAGCAGAAGAATTTTGGTACCACTTGATGGTCACGGCACCTTTTCATAAAAGTGAGGGAGCACAGTTGGACGTCCAAGGACTTCCTAAGTTTGGTAAATAAATTCATCGACCCAAGAATAGCCTCTCCGTGGAAGCGTTTAATCTTAGTTTTAAGACTTTCGCGGTCATGATTAATGACATTACTGGCTTCTAGATGGATGCCGCGGTTTGGTTTCAGCATTGCGCCGACGTTTCGCAAACATTGCAGTCTGCATCTTCATGTGTTGATCAGCTGATCAATTAAAACATATGATTAGCTGACCCCTTCTCCCTTCCCCTACCCGCATCATCACAGGGGACGGCATAAAAGGACTACCCTCAGACATCGGAGCTCAAAATCGGAGCTCACAGCTCTGAAGATGCAGATTGCAATGTTTGCGAAACGTCGGCGCAATGCTGAAACCAAACGCGGCATCCATCCGGGAGCCAATAATGTCAATGACTAAATTTCGATAACACTCCACATTTATAGTCGATTGACTAAAGAAGATGGCACGACACCAGTTCAGAGGACAAGACTCGTCAATAATGCCATTTGTCATCTATTTGAAGAGATTCGATATGAACTCAATGGAATTGAAATTGGTCGTGCAAAAAATGTGGGTTATGAACAATTACGTATCGCAAAGCCGAAACCAATGGTCTGTGGTGGAAAATGCTGGTTGGGTGAAAGAGAATAATATGGATAGTACTGACACAATTACAGATGCAAATGGATATTTTGATATTTCGATACCATTGAGTCTCACTCTAGGCTTTGCTGAAGATTATTAAAAAATCATTGTTAATGCAAAATATGAGCTTATCATTACAAGATCCAAGACTGATGTCAATACGATCCTTCAGAGGGCAAATAACAATGCAAATCCTGAAGAGAAATTTAAGATTACACTACAGAAAATTGAGTGGATGTTTCCTTATGTCAAAGTCTGCGATGAACGTAAGATTAAACTCTTGAAATATAATGCGAAGGATACACCCATTGGAATCGCATTCCGCACTTGGGAGCTGTATGAATATCCTCTCCTTCCCACCGCTTCAAAACATGTTTGGGTGGTCAAAACTTCGAACGAATTGGAGAAACCACGATATATAATTCTAGGATTCCAGACTGGATGAAAAACACCAACAACTAATGCCAGCCATTTTGATCATTACAAAATCCGTGATGTGAAGCTATTCTTGAATTCGCAAAGTTATCCGTATGGGAATTTGAACCTCGATATTGATCATAATCAATATTCTATACTGTACAATATGTTTGTGAACTTCCAAGATTCTTATCATGCAAAGGAAACTGAGCCATTGTTGAATTGATCTCAATTCTTGGAAAAGACTCCACGGATTGTTATCGATTGCTCGAAACAAAATGAGTTCTTGGAAAAGTGGTCCAGTCGGTATCCGTTTGGAATTCGAATCTTCAGATTTTCCACGCAATACATCAGCTTACTGCCTTATCCTACATGATCGAATCGTTGTATATAATCCGATCAGTGGTGGGGTGAAGAACTGAATGTAAACAATCAGTTCGAGATTCGGATGCAGAGGATTCTTGAATCAGTTTCATTCAAAATACCAAAGCAGCCGGTTCATCAAAATGGATAAGAGAAAAAGTGATAATCCTGTGTCTTCAAGCTTAAAATCTTTTTTAGATTCTTAAAATGGAAACAATAGCAATAGAAGTCGAGGATATTCATCGACTATCGAAGGAAGTCAAGGATATAGTGGTTCTGTGGATGCAGGACGTTATGGCGCAATCGGCCAGGAGCGATCTAAATACAAATGAATAAATGATGATGTACATTAAAAATAAATAAATGGAATTTTTTTTATAAAAAAATGAATGTTTCATGTTTTATTTATCCTTAATTACATTTACTGAATAACTACTACGATTAATCTTAAATCGAATATCGAATATAATCTGTCTATACGATTCTGACAATATATGATTGAACATACTCTCACATAAACTTATCCTACGTTTGAAACGAGCACGATCTCAAGCAATTTCTTCCCATGATGATAGGCATAGGCCCAATGCACTATCAAGTGCACTTGAAGTTCCAATTGGAATCTAACACTCTTCATTTTCTTTTCATCACTCATAATAACAATTTGTACAATTTATTCAATCTAAACCAATATCTTCATAACCAACAAGAGGGAAGAACATTTTATAATTCTAATCTAATCTTAGAAGTTTTATGGTATTTCGGAATTCTCGGAATGATTGGATGATGAGTCCAATGTTCTCATTCAACATCGCGCAATAATAACATGATGGTACTTTCTCCTTCTTGAATTTAGTGCACAGTTCTCTGTACTGACGAATTTCCTTAACGAACTCGTCTATTGGTGGGAATTCGCAAGGTGCGTGAATCAGAACTCTGGTTATAACCTCATCTTCAGTAAGACAAATGGTGGTGTTGAGCATAACCATAAAATTTTATCGACAGTCAGGAGATTCGTTTCATATTCTCCTTCTGTTATTCTTTCTATCAGCTTCTCGCAGAACTTCTTCAATTTTTGTAGATCATCAATGAAGTGGATGATATCTAAGAGCTCTTCCCGTCTGATGATGCGATAGGAACAATTGGCTTTCTCAAAACTTCGTTTGGATCTCATTCATTCATAATTGTCCCACAAAATATGTAAATCAGCAACGATTTCTTTTGCATGTGGGTGATTCTCTGCAAATTGTGATTTTTCAACTCGCACATTTTTCAAAATCTGAATATGTCTGTAGAGTAATTTTTTTACGTTTCTATATGTCATAATGGTCCAGAAGTATAGTCCTAGCACCACTCTACTACAACTTTAAAAGATTCAGAATAATAGAGTGTTACGGATTTCTTACTGCCACGGTGATGACCAAACTTGACATGTCTTCGTATTTCAATCAAGGAAATTAGATTTTCGATAATAGAAAAAGTTTATTGATTTATTTGACATATTGATTGATTTATTTTTCATATATTCATTTACAAAGATCACTTTGGGTTTTTTTCAACAATCAATTCTGACATAGCACAGGTGTATTCAGCGGTTGTTGATAACCCACCTGGGTATTACTCCGAATTTGCCCCATTTAAACGCCTAAAACATTTTTCTAAATACCATAGTGATGATACAACTTTCCTCCCACATGGTTATGTATGATATGACACGGTTGTGACATTCTGTGTTAAAACCTAAACACACTTCGCGCCAGCTTTGAATTGAAATCTCTCTCAAGATGATAAGTTTCAGGCAATGGAATGTTACTTTTTAATAAAAAAAATTAGCTAAGAAATTATACGACATGTAACCATCATGAGACCACGGTAGTGACAGAAAAATTTGTCACGTATCTTTTTCAACTCTCGAGTAGTCTTTCCTGGATGTGCACATGTGTCTAGTTAATTTTTATTGGTGTAAATATTGGGCCTTATCCCTTCATTACAGAATTTTGGTACGTGCGTCATGTGTAAACGTCGGGAATGGCACGACGACAGTTGAATTCAAATTTTTTTAAAAGTACTATAATTGTGAGACAAACTTTTTAATCTTGCTGGTGAGCGTAAAATAGTTATTCCTCTGAAAATTGCTCATAAAAGTATACTTAGTCACATGCCTTATTCATGTTCAGGTTTCCTACGTTCAGGAAATATTTTTAAGCTACTTATTTACTCGGTTTCATTGACAAAATCTCGAATTTCATAAAAAGGACATGCCACGGTCGAGATATTTAGAGTGGTTTCAGCTCTTTAGAGCTAAATAAACGGTCAGGGATGGCATCTACTTCATGGAAACGGTGGAATGTCATGGTGTCTCCCGACATCGGGAGAAATTTGAATATTATTTCATCATTTTGAGATTGGAAAAGTTGAAGGACAAGAAAATAACAATTTGTAGATAATCACCCATATGCGAAACAGTTCTTATCGAAATACTTGTCGAGAATCAGATCTTCATTAGTCAGATTTTCTTGAACAATCTTCCTCTGCTGCTCACAGGAAACTCGTTCGGCATTCATATGCATCATGATAAACTTAACTGAGGGATCGATTTGTGCTCAACGCAGGACCCTCTGAAGAGTTAAAGTGATGAATAGCGAGCGAACGGCTTGTTTTATATAGAGACCACGCCATCTACCTGAATCATCATGGCAATGATGATGTCATTCTATTCCAGAACTTTCTGATGAGATCATCACTGAGTTACCTTGATGATGATGTCATCCTCAAAGGTTTCTAGAACGATCTAGACCCTCTAAAACAATAATATCGTTGAGTCGTATTTTTTTAATAGCCATAGGACTGATGCCTAATCATGATGATGTCACAGTTCATCGGTGATTCATCTGCCACGACTCACCGATGACGTCATCCCCCATGACTCATCTATAATATGATATCCCCCCATGACTGATGACGTCACCCTCCATGACTCATTGATGATGTCATCGATAACGTCACTCGTGACTCATCGATGACGTCATCCTTCTAGAACCATCCACGACGTTGGCGTCCTAAGGTTCATAAGGGTCATAAAGGTCTATTTGACCCAGAACCTGCCCTACTATACTACTGATGCCGGATAAAGTTTTGAAAATGCATTCCAAAGTGTCTTCTTGTTCCTCGCGTCTCACCGTAACCTAATTCAAACCATTGTCCCGACGAAACTGAAAAATATTGTAAAATACGACACCGTTTAAATAATAAATTAGTTTATTAAATAAAATGGGGCGAAAAGAATAATTAAGAAAAGATACAATAAGAAATGACACGTCCGCGGACTAAGAGCTAAGATAAAAGAATGATGATCGACAAAGAGACGATCGTACATGAAGTTGGTTGAGGGAGAAAAAGGGCAAATACGCAACACTACTCCCTCTTTGAAAAGTTGTCGCCACGACAAAAACGCGCCTGTTAAAGTCAATTGTAGTGAAATTTCAGTTATTCATTAACTGAAGTAATACTTCAATTATCTGGGGCCTTTAACCCAACTCTCTTCCGAAAACCGAGACAGAAAATACAAGAAAGAGAGAAGGTTCGACTCGAATTATTTTATAGTCTTCAAACAGGTTCCTCTTCTTCGAATGGTCGCGTGGTTCCAGCTGTCTATCGAGATTCTTCCAGAAGAATGGGAAGGAAGTTGTGGATTCAAACTAGAAATAGAAAGGTTCGAAACGGCAGAATCAATCGTTCTAATTGGATTCGAAATGTTACAAATCATAAGTAATAATCGATCAAACTATTTGCATCAGGTCTCAATTGTTGACAAGTATTCCATGGTAATACTTTGTCATTTTTAAACTTCCCGGGAGTAAATGAAAGAAATGAATCATCGAATCTTCTGAAATTGGTTGCGGCCGTCAACCAAAATCAGGATTATTAAAGTGATGCAAATACCTGGAAAGAGTAATTACTCATTAAATGGAGCAAGCCGATTAACATGAATGACTTTCGGCTTGGAATGGATGGATTTTTGAATTCGATAAACTACTTCGTTTAATTTATCTTTTACCACGAATGGACCCTCCCAATCCCTTTGTAGTTTAGGGCATTTCCCTACTGTTCTCCTGGAATTGAAAAACCATACTTTCTGTCCAGGAATAAATGACAACATATGGATTTTCAAATCAAATCTAGATTTCATCTGATCACTCTTAAATTGACAGTTATTTCGTGTCTCATCATGAATAGAATCTAATTTTTTTCTTAATTCGATTACGTAATCAGAGAGATTATTGTAATCATTTTGAAGAGGGATTCCACGAATCAAATCTAATGGGTTCCTCAGCTCGCGACCCATCATTAACATGGCAGGTGAAAATTCAGTTGTATCGTGTTTGGAGGAACGATAAGCCAACAGGAAGAAAGGAATCAATTTGTCCCAATTCTTTTGATTGAAATTCAGATATTAAACTAAATAATTAACTAATGTCCTGTTGAGACGTGTAACGTGACATTTTCGTATGGGGGTTAAAAATGCCTATTACCTTCGCCCTTCTTCCCCTTCATCTAGTTAAACTCAAAAATGCAAAAATCTATGGGCGCCAGGTAATTTTTAGCCGGAATTACCAAACCGGAAGAATCTACAAAATCAATTGTAATTTATTCAAAAACCTCAAAAATTGACTCAGAAAGGGAGAAAACTAGATTTCTGGGGAAAGGTAACGGTCCTTGGTTCGCTCAGTGTGCTAGGTTGTGAAGAGAGGGGTGGATTTCAGGTGGAGACGGGTATTGGGTGGTCAAAACTACCAAAAAAGAGAAGAAATCGACATCATCCTTACGTGTTTCACTATTGAAATTTGAAAAATAATTAATGTACATGGTTTTCTCTTCGCATTGATCTTACCAAAAAAAAGACTCATACCAATACTGATTAAATAGCGACAAAAAAAAATTAAGTTGGCAACGGTCATTTGCATTTTACGATGTAATCCAAAATAATATTTTGTCGATTAACTCGACCACAAGTGAGGTCATCCAATCCCTCATACTATAATATATAAGAAAAATTATCGATTAATCCCGAAATACTCGAGAATGTCGAGAAATGAAGGGAAAGCCGTGCGAATCCCCGTGAGAGCGAGAGTGAGAGAGAGAAAAATCTAAACCCAGCGATATACGTACAACGTACTGCGGGAAACTAAAACTCCCTAAAACTAAACTTGCGGTAGCGGAAATTCGGTAGAGTAAATTTTCAAAAACCCATAGCCAACTTGCTCGGGAAGGTCTAGCGAAGCCCATGAAACCAAAATTATAATTTCGGGATCATTGGAAGCCACTCCGGATTAGTTTACATCCGGAGGCAAATTTAAACGAGGGAACACTTACGGAAAGCGAGAGTCACCACTCGTAGGCGCGTCAGCCGGGTGCCGCGAGGGGAAAAACTCTACGCAATTTATACGTAGGGGAAATAGAGATACTCCTCGCCATAGAAGCGAGGGAGAAGGAAATAGCCGACGTCGAAAATCGTCAGATTTCGACTGGGAAAAGACGCAGGAATTCCACTACTGAACAACCGCACTCGCTGAACCCGAAAATCATCTCAAAAGATGATTGGGATAAAGCGGAACGGGCGAGAACTCGGTACCGACCCGATTTGGGTGGAATATCCAATCCAAAAATCGGAAGGATCCGCGGATAAAAATTCGGGATAAGGGATAGTGCAAAAAAAAACGCCGAATTCGAAACACAAAATATGACTAAAGGGGGGTGATCAACCACTGCACGTGGCTGAGGGCCACGCGAGGGATACCGCCATGAAGGGGAAACGACGCCATTCGGAAACGGCTCGAAATTAGCGAAAAAATACCAGAAAACTCACTGTTTTTCGATGTTTAATGGTCCTTTTCCCTTTTCGGACCATCCGGGATCCTTACAACTTCTTTGAAAGGCACAATCAGGGTGGGCACACTCAGAAATTCACACACGTCTGATGATTGGTAATGGCCAACGCTGAACTAACTGCCCTGGGTTTGTATCACGGGCACTAACCGCAGCGCAAATTCCGGCCAACAGAGGCGGGCTCTGATTGGCGGAGATTTTGGCACATCAAGCAGGGGGTTTAATGGCGCCACCGAATGATTTCGGGGAATTCAAACGCGACTCAACTCTAATCATTCATAACTTTATAAAATTGACTGATGATTAATCTGGGCCGAACCGGTAGACGTTCGGAAAATTACCGTGGATTTTTGGCGCCTCCTACGGGTCCTACGGTTCTCCGGGATTCACGGGGTTAAAAGACCGATACTCCTAACTAATTCTCTTAAATTTCCCAAAATTTTGATGCAACCTGGCAATTCACGGGATACAAGGGTTGCACTTGTTCCACGTGACCTTCCACCGAAAAACTGAAATGTAACCAGTTAGCCACCGTAAAATACATCATAATTTAGAGCGCCGGCATTTTAGCCGGACCTAAACGATTTACCGTAAGATTAACAATAGGGTGGTTCCCATAAAGGTTATCGGATGACTAAAATTTGGCCATTCTTCTCGATAACCCTATGGGCACTCAAAAACGCATAATTTCAGATCTTTATTAGTCAAAAAAAACGAAACGAAACCGCAAAAATTACTAAACGGAAGCGCGAAGCAGTGAAAAACAACTCCGCTTAAACGGAAAAACACGACTCGATTATCCCAGGGATAATCGAAAAAATGACCACACCGGAGTGGGAAGCAAAATCCTAATTTCTCTTTCTCTCTCTCTACTCACGATCCGTTTCCGAATGTCGCCGGAGATGGATGTTCTCAGGTTCTGGTGGTGTCTCTAACGAACATCCCCACATGTTCGTTACAGTCGTTCCACCAAACCATTGGACTCGGAATGGAGAGGAGTAGTTCTAGTTTTATGGATTCCCAAAGAATCCATAATTTCTTTGAACAAGGATGATTCAAAATTTCGTCCTTGATCTGAATGAATTTGTAGTGGAACACCGAAGCGGGAAATGACTTCACGAATTAAAGCATCAGCAACGGTTCGCGTTTGATGGTCTGGAAGAGGGATAGCTTCAGGCCATCTTGAAAAATAATCGGTAACGACGAGAATGCAGCGATTTCCAGGAGAAGAACGAGGAATCGGGCCTAAAATATCGACTGCAATTCTCTCGAATGGAAAATCAACATTGTAAATTCGAAGTTCGCCCTTGGTTTTAGAATGGGGCCCTGTTTTAGAAAAACAAATCCTGCATTTCATACACCAGTTCTCGACATCAAATTTACAAGTTGCCGAATAAAATTTCTCGCGAATCTTGTTCAAGGTTTTATTTATACCAAAATGACCACCGACGGGAGAGTTGTGAGTGAGAGAAAGAATTTTTGGAATAGTCTCTTTGGGTACTACCACCTGGTAAACAAATTTTGTTTCATCAGGGGATTCCCAGCGACGAAAAAGGATATCTTTTTTAATTTCCAGTGAATCCCAATGGAGTAAATAGATTTTGAAATCAGATCCCAAGTGAGAGACTTCCGACTAATCAGGTCGAAGATTCTTTTCTTTGAATTGAATAATGATTCTAAGTGTTTTGTCGTTATTCTGTAATTGGATCCAGTCAAATTCGTTATCTATCAAGCATTGAGTGACAAAAACTAATTTCTAAGAAGAACTCTCGAAAAAAATTAGCTTTTTCACACCGTTTACATGAACATGGACGTCGTGAAAGAGCGTTCGCATTCCCATGTGATTGTCCTGGACGATGTGAAATATCGAAATCATAGTTAAAAAGTACCTCTAACCATCGAACGACTATTCCTTGGAGGTTTTTGAAGGAAGTTAACCAGTTCAAAGCTGCATGGTCGGTACGAATTAAGAAATTACGTCCTAATAAATAATGGGAAAACGATTCGACCGATTTGATAATAGCAAGTAGTTCTGTTCTAGTGACACAATAATTTTTTTCAGCATTATTCAAGCATTTGCTAAAATAGCCGATTACTTTCTCCTTCCCAAATTGAACATGTGAGAGAGCAGCACCGATAGCAAATTGAGAAGCATCGGTATCTAGAATAAATTTACCATCTCTAATTGATAAGCAAAGAATTGGAGGAGTAATGAGAAGAGATTTGAGTTCATTGAACGAGTCGATACACTCTTTTGTCCAAATGAAAGGAACTTTTTCTTGAGAGACTTTGTGAAGATGTTTGGCTATCATTGCAAAATTTAGAATGTATTTGCGATAGTAAGAACAGAAGCCAATGAAACTTCTAGTTTCTGTTTTGTTTTGAGGTGTAGGCCATTGAGAAATGATTTTCAATTTCTCTGGATCACAATTAACACCTCTTTCTGAAATAATGTGTCCTAAAAATAGGATTTCCTTCTGGGGTAGAACACATTTCTCAAAATTGACTTTGAGATTCGCTGTAATTAATCTCTCGAAAAATAAGACGTAAATTGTGGAGATAATTTTCAAATGAATGACCAAAGACTACAATGTCATCGAGGTAGACAAGACAAATTTTTCCTATTAGACCTTTAAGGACTCGGAACATAACTCGAACAAAAGTGGCAGGTGCATTACATAATCCAAACGGAAGAACTTTAAATTGCCACAATTCATTTCCAAAAACGAAAGTTGTCTTCTCTCTGTCTTTTGGATATATCTCAGTTTGCCAATAACCACTCTTTAAGTCGATGAAAGAAAACCATGAAAATCCTTGAGTTGCATCCAAAAGATTATCTATGAGAGGAAGTGGCATAACATTCTTTTTAGTCACTTTGTTCAAGAGTCGATAGTCGACACAAAAACGAAGAGAAGCATCCTTTTTCAACACCAAAACTATCGGGGAATACCATGAACCAAAACTTTCAATAATGCCTACCAGTTTCATCTCTTGTAGAGCTTCAAAAGCTCTGTCACGATAATGAAAAGGAATACGACGAGGACCCAATTTGACAGGATCGGAATTCCCGGTATTTATTTTGTGTTTAATCTTAGAATATTTTCCTAAATCTTTATTATTCTTAGCGAAACAATTTTGAAATTCAAAGATGAATGCTCTTATTAGACTGATCTGCTCCTCGTTCAATAGTTTAATTGATGATTCGAACAAGTTCACTAAATATTCGGGAATAATTATCTCAATGTCACCTTTGACATTGGTTTCATAAATTGAAACAGTCTTGGTTTTGTCATGGAGATTGAATTTCCGGTTGATTACCGTTTGAAATTCATGTAAAAGTGATAAAATAAGATGATAAAATAAAATCTAAATCGAGAATGCAATCTAAATCGATATTCACGAAAACGGCATCGATCACAATTACATTGCTGATAGAAATGGTAACTTTCTTAACGGCAACATAATGCAGTTGAGAGCCGTTGGCGGTAAATACTGAATAAAGTTTACGAACCGATGGTAAAGAATTCAAATTGAATGAAAATAATTTACGGGTAATGATTGTAATATCAGAGGCAGTATCAATAATCATGGAGCAAGAGCGGTCATTAATTTTTCCATGAATTATCAAATGTCAATTTGATTTTGGATCAGAGGAAATTGTGTGGTAACAGGATTTCGGAATAGGTGAAGTCAACTTGACCTCTTCCAAGGTGACTGCATCTAGTTTAACTGAGAAGAATCCATTTTCAGTGAATTCTGTTTCACCGGAGAAGCAGTAAAAATTCTAGAGGGAACGGATGAGTTGGTTCCGCTACGATCTTGAGCAAAGAAGCAATTCGTACGGCCATTTCCGTGTTGATTCCCATTTTGGTTTCGTGAATTAGTTGTCGAGCGTTGATTTTGGTTGCTGTGATTTCCATAATTCACGTTTGGGTTAGATCTTTGGTTAAAATTACGATTTTGGTTTGAATAGTTTGAAAAGGAGTTTTGATTAAAGTTTTTATTCAAATTTGTATTTGAACTCGAATTCGAATAACGACCCTTACAGCATTCATTCGCGTAATGTCCGGGATTTTCGGAAATAGTACAAATGATTTTCCGGCGATTATTTGAATTAAATTGATTAGAATTATCACGTGATCTGTTAGAAGTATTGAGTGATTGATTATTCGGATTGGGATTAGGATGTTGATTTTGTTTTTCACTGATGATTTTGTGCACAGCGTGCATTTCCAATGCCCGTTGAAGAGCTAAATTCAAACTTTCAAAGTGGTCTAGGCGTAGAGCACTCGCAATCCGACCATTATTAAGCCCGTTGATAAATTGTTCGTACGCGATTTTATCTTTAATTATTTCGGGAGCAGCAAAATAAGCAAGACGTATTAATTTTTCAACGTCTTCCGCGTAAGTTTTTAAATCCTCATTTTTTTGTTGAATCCGAGTGCGTAATTGTGAATGATATACGCGGTAGAACAGCTGCTCCCCGAATCGAGAATTAAGGATATCTTTTAATTTATGAATGCCCGTTAAGTCGGAAACCGGAAGTATCTCAATAATTGATTGAGATTTACCGCGAGGGGAAGAAAGTAGATATGAGGCAGCAATTCTACCGACCATCCATTCTCACAAGCAATGACATCAAAAAGTCGCTCATATTGCGACCAGGGTGTTGTACCATCATAATGAGGTAATTTAATTAAGTTCTGTTTCGGTGTGGAAGGAACGAAGTGAGGGTTTTGAGGAGCATTTTTGAATGTAGTGTGAAGTTGATTAGAGTTTTGATTGAATGTGTTTGAATGTTGTTAGAATGGTGTGTTAAGAAGAGGTGAAATCGACTTATCTGTTAAAACTTCCATGATTTCATTCCTCATGTTTTGAACCTCTCTTTTCACCGCGTTTTCGATGGCTTGGCTAACTGCAGATTGGAATTGATTCTGAAGCGTCGTTGACAGATGTGCTATCATGTCCGAAGAATTTTTGGTCAAATAATCCATTATTTGATGGTTATTCGCCTGAATGGAGTTGTCCACCAAATTCTTCGTGTCCGTTTGCAATTCCATCTTCATGTGTTGTCGATATTGATCCAGAAATTCGGACAACTGGAGCTGCAGGTCTCCCACCGCTGACCGAACTTCTTCCTGGATACCGAGTTGTATCCCTGTGATGTCCTCAGCATCCATGAATGTGGAGTTTGCATTCCGGTGAGAGGTTCGCAGACGATGCCTGTCACGGGGGGTATCCATTTTTCGAACTTTCGAAAAAAAAAAAATAAAAATAATAGAGACACTTTTGACACTAATGTAAAATACGACACCGTTTAAATAATAAATTCGTTTATTAAATAAAATGGGGTGAAAAGAACAATTAATAAAAGATACGAAAAGAAATGACACGTCCGCGGACTAAAAGCTAAGATAAAAGAATGATGATCGACAAAGAGACGATCGTACATGAAGTTGGTTGAGGGAGAAAAAGGGTAAATACGCAACAATATTATGACTCGAAGAAAAATAAATATTTTGTTCTAAAATTTGATTATGCACGGATATTTAATAGTTAATCATACAATTTCCGGCAAAGAGTAGTTGTGCTAGATTTCAAACATAAACCATAACCTCACAAACTGTCTTCATCTCCGAGGTCCGGATATATATATAACGAGAAGAAATTCCAATTTTCGAAAAAAGAAAAAAACCTAGAACACTGAATTAATTTTTCGTTTTACTCTTATAAGTAATTTGAAGTGAGAGTAAAACGTGTTCCGTGATTCTCCAGAACATCACAACCCACATTTAAATGCACTGGTGGCAACACTTTGACGTTGGCTGCGAGGCTCAGTTGGACAGGCGCTGCCAACGTTGTAACGTGATTCTCCGACTTTATAATATGAATCGCGAGAATGTGAATATCAGCCCGTTGCTATGCGTGTATCTTTTTCACTGTAAACTCAGAAATACAATAGTTATACCGGTGAAAAGCTCATAGGCGTTTTAGATAATGTAACTAAGGGCAATTTTCCGATTTGTCGTCCCGTTTTTACTATACTGAATGTTGTGAGGTATTTTTCGAAGCGCGTCTGCGGGATTCAGGCGCGTGGTTCTCCATGAACTTTCAGCGACCCTTTGGACTCTCTCAACCCGAAATCAGGACGACGGGGATAAACGAGAGAAGACAAAATACCAAAAAGGGCGCCAGTCCTTTTAACCTCCAAAGGACAAGGTCATACTGTTGAGACGCGTTCCACGACTAGCTCAGATAACCGGGGAGGCGTGTGGGAACAGGCTACAATGAGCGTAACTCAACATTATGTAAACTTTTTAAAACAAAAAAAAAATGTATTTCAATCAATGAGTAACTGTAGGGACTTTTTTACTCGTCCATACGAGAGTCAATGTAGAATTTTTGTACATATGCGGGAGAGGACTCCCGCGAGCAAAGACGCTACACAAGCCAAATTAAATCAAAAGAAAAGCAATCTTGATTCGGTAAATAATTGAAACAGACAAGATTCAATACTTGACCTTGAGTGCATTTAACAAAACAAAAAAAATATAATTAACTTATTGATAATAACCAAATAAAAGAAATAATAATAACTTTGAAGGTGCGTGGGGGACGCTAGTGCGCGAGGATCACCCGTACGCGACGATAAAGCGAGAGCCACGACACGAAAAATTATTGGGGAAGATTGACCCAGTAAATGAGTAATGACCAATTTTTCCCCACACAGAAAATATCCGTAATAATAAGGAACATCAAAGAATCACAATCATAAGCTTAAGCAAGTAATTAAGTAGCTGAAGGCTACTGAGTGCCGCGTCACAAGCAGACTCTAATTCATTCTGAAACGGGCCCAAAATGGACGCAGGAGTGAATTTACAAAGAGAATCACGCGTGCACTCACAACTGAAATTCGACGCTCACCGTAATTACGCGAGAAATACTCCAGGAAGCTCGTGTGGAATCTCTTAGCGGCGGCGACGTCTCAAGGTAGGCCGGAAAATCCGGGCACAACACCACAAATACTTTATAGGAAAAGAACCAACAAAAGCTGTTCAAAGAGCGATCAAGTAACGTTACTACGCAGAGCGACTTGATTACTTAAAATCCCAGGGAACAGTGTCCGTCGGGGCCATACATCACCCCGAGGAACCTCAAAATCTCTTCTACCCCCACCCCAATCAACCGATGGTGGCGCGGAGAATCCGCGTTTAAATTGTGAATTTATAATCGCCATAATTTCTATTTTAAGAGCCCCAGGACGCTGGGACTTGCGCCTCGCAATCGGTGAACTGCTCCATATTTATCGGTGGAGGGGCCCACATAATCCGATCCTCCCTGAATGTTGTATCATGAGGTTTTTACTGGGCGGCCTTGCGCCACCGATCTATCGGTAAAGTGGTGGGGGTTCGCACGTAGAGGCCTGAGATGCCTACTGGTGTGCGTCGATCGTCTCTCGCATCCTTCGTGGTGTGAGTCTCCCAGACACGGTGTGTGCGTGCTCGTCGGTGTGCTACTCGTTATCTGCTGTAGCGCCGACTTGTAGCCATTCCCGCTGCTTCGCTCCACTCCCCTCGTCGCGAAGCTCACCCGTAACCCACGGTGAATGCGATCGCCAAAATTTGAGAGAATAATAAAAGAAAGAGCGAATATAAGAAATAAAGAAACTGACAATTGTGGCCCTGGGTGATCCGACTCCTCGCTGGGGTAAAAATACTAATTTTCCCCCCATGATCCGCGGTCAGTTCAGGCGAGGAACAGTACATGATTTTTATCATGTTACATCATTTAGAGGTGATGGAGGGGGAAGTTCTGCCGTGTATAGATACGCGGTGCGCTTGGCCAGCTGTTTTGTACAGTCGGAGTCAAAACTTTCCTTGGCCGATACGCTACCGCGTATCTCGATATATGTATTTTGAGAAGCTGGGCCGCATGCAAGTTCCCTATTTAAAGGGGGGGGGTCTCACCACTTTTTTCAAGTCCCCAAAATATTTGACGGTAAATTTTGTCAATTTTTTTTACACGTTTTTTTAGGTATGAAAAACGTGGAAGCATGAGTCATCACATTATCTCAATTTTACGATACTATTTGTTTATTTTCTCCTATAAGGAGATGAGCAAATCCAAATCCCATGCGAATGATTTTGCGGGAGATCGTATCGAGTATTTAAGAAAACAAGTTCGAAAAAATCAAAAAATGTAAGAGGAGATACGATTTTTCGAATCGATGATTTACAAAAATCGCCAGTTCCAACAGATAAAAAAGAAAAAATGCTTTAAATATATTGTAAAACAGTTATAATGTGGCCAAAAAAGTCCAAATTCCCCGGCTCCATAGGTCATTTCCTCCTTTTTTGATTGCCGCCCTTTTTTTCTGGCTTCTTGTGCTTCTTAGTATATCGTGCAGCTTTGAACTTCACTGTTTGACGTGCTTTATAATGTCCACATCCTCGACGAACTCGCCTTCGGCCTATCCTCTACGATAGATGATTCGCCGTCAAACCCATAGCAGCGCGTAATTGCGTTGTACTCTCTAGAATCCCTTCATTGAACTCACAAATGGCCTCAGATACTGCTGTCTCGATACGCTCTTTCCAAGGACTTACATCTTTTGGGCATGGACGCCAAATCATGCTGATCATGCTCATTGATTGGTGGATCACAATCAATGTCGTCACAGTAATCATCAGCAACTTCCAAATGGTTCAATTCCTCAGTTGTCTTCCAACGCTTCTTCGCTAATTTTTTGGAAAAAAACATCTTTGGAAGTTTGGACATTTTTTCCGTCGAGTACTCGAGTAATACTGGTCAATTCTTTTCAAAACACTATGTCAAATAACTTACACGGATCAAATACTGCAAACGACTGAGGTTCGATCACCATTCAATGTTTGGGTTTCACGTAAAACGTAAACATTGACAGTTTGACGTTCTGAATACGAGCCAATTTAACCACCTAAGTCATGAATTCAATGAGATTTCCCCCTTCTCCCCCCCTGCTCGTCAATATCGTTCACCGGTTTGTTTTCACCTCCTAAGTTGAAGAGCAATAAAGAAAAAAAGGAGAAACAACCTACAGAGGGGAAAATTCTGACGTTTTCAATCACATTATGACTTATAAGGGATTTTCACCGGTGCTTCACCAGCAAATATCCCAAACTAGTTTGAGCTCTTCTCTATCACTCAATTGTTGGGCGCCAGCTGGATTTTCACGGGCAATCCAACGGTAAATCGGCCTCAGAGGATAACTCGTCTACCCTGAGGACTTCTCGTGGTGGGACTAACTATGCCGAGCCAGCATCAGCGTAATACGGTAGAGTGGGCGAGGTCCACCATATTAGGAGTAATTCATTCGATCGATCTTCGTCATTTCAGACGGGAGATCTTGATAAAGCGTATCTTCCAGGAGACATTTCTCCCTGTGTCTTTCACCGTGGATGTTTCTATTCCTCTGACGTGTTTCCTTTCTCTCCAGACTAGCTCAACTCTGGAGAAGTCGACGATTACTAGCAAATCCTTCTCACTCCTCGGAGCGCCGAACATTGAGAGGCACATGCGATACAGGTATCCGGAGACTCTTACTCAACTACCTGTGCCCACCCCAACTCAACCTCAATGCTCGGTACAAGCACTATTATCGCGGGCCAACACCCAGATTACTCGTCGTGGAAGCACGTGCGATCACGCCTCCAGGAGTCGGTCCAACTCCCGGCCCACCGATCCACGCCAACACCATTTCTTTCGTCCGAAGTGATGGATCCGTGAGAACATGGAATTGGAACATCCCACGTCCTCAAAGTAATCCATTCATTCTGTTTGGGACGCCGAAGCGTCCCATTCTCTCGCTATTTCGGATCTTAACCTAACAACGTTCCCTCATGACCCACTATGGATCAGTGCCACTAACGACTCTGCCGAGTAACCGGAAAACCATCCGCTTGACTCCAGTGTCTGTCACCGACTGTCTCGAAATTTCCTAGGGCCTTCTCCCCCTAGTCTGAACATCTCAGCGGCGGTGGGTCATCCGTTACCTCACCACCACCAATCAGCTCGACGGCAATCGAGGGGGCGCTAGTCCTCTCACCTAGCGGTTGGTCCCTAGTCTAAGTTGATAGCGCCTCTAGAATCGCCCAGTTGGAACGCCAGTACGTTAGCCCCTTTTCCCCAAACACAGTTGGGCAGATTTCTAGATAAGGCGACAGGGTATCGGCAGCCTCTCTATAACATTTAGAAGCATGGTTGCACCCAAACCACGCATCTTGGCATTATTTCATTGGTCTATTCACCTCACGTGCGGTTGACTTCTTCCGCCGTTCGATGTCCCTCTCATCTCTTGCTCAGCTTCTTCAGCTGGCATTAGATGTCCTCTCTACTCTTTCCCTCACTCTAACCATTTTTGACTCATGAGTTTTTCGTGTTGGTAAAACATTTCACCATAACGAGAAAATCTCGTTACAGACTGTTTTCTGAAACAAATATATTCGAAGCATTTTTTTCGTTTTTTCCTATTGAAAATGGCCTTTTTTTAAATTCATCGATTCGAAAAATCGTATCTTCTCCTACATTTTTTGATTTTTCGAACTTAATTTTTTTGAAATACTCGATATGAGCTCCCGCAAAAACAATCGCATGGGATTTGGATTTGCTGATCTCCTTATAGGAAAAATAAACAAATAGTGTCGTAAAATTAAGATAATGTGGTGACTCATGCTTCCACTTTTTTCATACCTAAAAAAACGTATAAAAAAATTGACAAAATTTTCCGTCAAAATTTCTGGGACTTGAAAAAAGTAATGAGATCCCCCCTTAAGCTTTAAAAAGGCGTATTTTACCGATGAATTTTGAAGGTCGCTATTCGGAAGACAATTTCTTCAATTCTAGTTTTGGCCGATCAGGGTGCAGTGTTCGGGTTACAGGAAACATCTCACGAAGATGTGAGGAATATCTGTCAAATTCATAGAAAACAACTGACAGGCTACAAGAAAATTATCAGTCCGATAATTTGAGAGTGAATTTCTGTGGTTCCCGGTAGCTTAGTCGGTAAGAGTGCCTGGCGCGTATCTGGGAGACCCGGGTTCGATTCCCGGCTGGGTGAAGCGGAAATTTTTTCTCTCTAAATTCTAATTCTCTTAGAATTTCAGTCCGATAATTTTCTTGCAGCCGGGAAAATCATCAGTGTGAAACGCGTCACGAATACTGCACTCTGATTGGTCAAAATCAGAATTGAAGAAATTGTTAAGTGAATTTATATGAAGCTAATCATGTCATTCTTCCAATTAATCTGAATCAATCTGAAAATCAGACTATATCTATCGATAAATAATACAACCAAACAATTTAAAAATATTTGATAAATTTCAACTAACTTCAATATGTATATCGACTTTCAATATCGCGTTAAAACATCGAATCAATGAATCAATTAGATCAAACTGTTTAAATTGAACTTCTTAAATATTGAATACAATTAATTAATTAACAAAGGGGAAGAGAAAATATTTTAAGAAGAATTCGAACGTGAGCCATCCAATGTGATGAACATTCAAAAATCTGTTAATTGTGAAGTACTTTGAAACTCCCATTAAACATCCAAATGAATTAAATCCATTAAATATTATACTCCTTATTTTCAACCAATAATAAAACAAATTTCAGAATAACTTGAGTGAAATTATGTGTAAATCAAGAGCATCATTTCAAACATGCAACAGCCAATGAAAAATATCTCCTTTCCTTGCCAAATACATATCATAACTTATTTCCAGTTAATGGGTATTCGAGCCACGCACGTTTTCGAAACATCATGGTTTCATAAGCTATGCTTTATCATTTGCTGTTTTACGAAAAGTGAAGATAACAATGAAAGACATAGGGCAATTTTCCACGCCTCTCTTCATCGCCTCTGAGATCGTTTTCCCCTTGACTAACAAAGCATATAATTCAAGCTTTTCATTTATTTCTATTTCTTCTACATCCTCCCCTTCTCCCTAGAACGCTAGGGTTGTAGTGCGTATTAGAGAGCACATATGGAGAATAAAATTGCACTTCTATGACTGCCGACTTGTCGCATGAAGTAAACTCGTGGGATAGAAAAAGAAATGGAAATAAATGGAGGTAGGAAGTAGAGGGAAAAGTATATAAATGGGCGTGGAATGAGTATTGTGATGGCGCGCGCGGGCAGCTTTCCGTGTCAAAGTCGAAAAGGGCGGCGGCGAGGGAAGGGGAAGGGAAGCTAGAGGTGAGTATTATACCTACGTATGTATTATGGAAAGGTTCGCGTGTAAGTGACGAAATGTCACTCATGGATGATATCAATTCACCACGATCGGGGACAATTTAATCAGCATAGAATACCGCATTTTCCTTTTGACAAGTTATTATGAAAGGCGAGGTGAATTAAATTAAAATTCGTTATTAAAAGTTCATCTTCTGGGGGTTACAATAACGGGGGAATTAGAGGATTCTGGAAAATAGGAGCGGAAAGGGAGTAGTTAAATGTCCGACTTTTTTAATGCTTCATTGTGCGGAATTAATGAGGATTCTGATATGCTTGTGTAAGATTTTCAACTTTTTTTTTTGCAATCGTTAAACTGGAAATTTTTCTTCATGAATATTCTTCAGAATGGAATTTATAAGTAAATGAATTCCTTTGTTTGCCTTAAAAATAAGTGGAATAGGGTTTATATTTTCAATTGAGGAAATATATTTTTCATGAATTGATGGGAATCGTTCAGATAACGTTTTAATTTGCCTTCGACATTCTGATTTATTCCTAATTTCCCAATGGAAAGTTGTGAGATTTCAACAAAAGTTGACACAATTAATGCGGCTACTTTTTGAAGTACGAGCTTTATCAAAATAGACAATTTGGAGCTCAGCGCAGTTGAACGGAGACCAGTATGGTCAGTAAGTAGATGACCATTATGAAAGCACAGAGATGAAAACCAACAGAATCGATCTGGAGTAAAAAGGAGTCATTTCAAACGTGCATGGAATCATATATTCTTAAATTTCCATTTGGATTCGCCAATCATATCATCTAATACAGTTATGTTTACAGAGTATTACTAATAGTATATTTCAAAGCAAGTGCCATGGGGTTTTTTACTCGCGTGGAGTGGACGTATCACACGCCAATCATACGAGTATAAAGGCCCTATGACACTTTGTAAATGATATTTTTCCGTAGTGATTTTCACCTACGAGTTGAGGAAGGCTCAATGCCAATCCCCTAACAAAAAAATGTGAAGAGCAGTACGCAAAAATACTATTTTGTGATACCTGCCGGAGAAGTTGACTTTTTGGAACATTTTGTTCTGGGTAAGCAGTCGGTTTTCGCACAGCATTCGTAAAGATCAAAGGTAAGGAAAAATGCCTTTCGAGGGTGTAAAGCTTCGTTTTGAGAGCAATCATTATTAATACAGTATCGCTCCAAACAGTGAGTTCGACAGGTATCAGAAAAAATAATATGTATTACGCGTGCAGGTGGAAAAGTACTGTTGTACGTATTTGTAATATATATACCAGACTGTTTTTGGAGTAATTGCTACCTTAAATTTTTTTTACGTTAATTTGACCAATTTTACACACAAGTGTGCACTGTGATGAAAAATAGGGTTCGACATTCGTGAGAAAAATGCTTTCTGATTCTTGGGAGCGAAATACTCGTGAAAGCTACGCGCCTTTCACAGATAAAAGAGCACTATTACGCACTCGTATCGAAATATACTATTAGAAATGACCTTGAAATTTACGCACTCCGCGCAAAAAACCAAACACTTTGTACACCACATCCTACTCCCACTGCACATCCGAGATGTAAACGCAATAGGTATTACAAAAAATAGAAAGTTTTACAGGTACGTGCTGAGAAGTGTAACTTTTACGCAACCGCATGTAATTCAAGCGGAGATGCGGCTAAAACACCGCTTAGGCGCTCGAACCGACCGCGCAACACCGGCTTCACTGTATAGTAAGTGGGGATTGAACGGCAAGATTTCTACCCAGGCTATTAACATAATATACTCATTCACGATCATTACGTTGTATTAACAATTTCATTTCTAAATTCAATGCATCCCAGAAACCCCTACACTAAATAATTCCCGAAAAAAATATAAACATCGGAGACATATGAGAAGAGGGTAAATGTCACATGCGGCTCATGTCTGCGATGTCTGCTTTTGTCACTGCAACGAGTCGTACACGTAGGTTCGCGGTGTGTCTGGTTAAGGGCTTATAACGCGATACATGTTGTACCAGAAGGGGGGGGCGGTAGAAGTAGGATAAAGTGAACCTGGCAAACCGTCCTTCGTGCCATCCCGTGTGCATGCACGTGCCACTAAGTAAGCGTCTAGATTTCCCCCTCCACGTTTTCCGTCGAAACTTAACCCCTCACCACCTCCCTACAACAGCATCCTCTATACCCCATCATCCCACCCTCCATCTTCCACTGTTGGATATGTGTCAGGTTCAGTCGCGTGTGTTTTGCTTGCACCGTGGGAAAACCGAGACTTCAACGTAACCGCCTTTCTCTCCTGTTTGCAACGCCATTGTTTTTGTCGTTGGACACTCCAAACGTGAAATTCTCTGCTCGCAATCACCCTTGTCCTTTTTCTCACTAATGTCTGCGACAATAGTGCAAGCCCACGTGACATTACCGCATGGATCCATTTAAACTGTACCACGTAACTTTTGCCGTTCCACTTCTTCTTGTATTTCTTTCACTGCAAATGAAAAACTTCACGGCAGGGATTATTTCAGTCCACTAAAAATAGCGGGATAAAATCTTATTAAAAGAAGTTTAATGAATTTCAGTGTCACAGTTTGTAAGGTTATACTCTTGAGTTAATGAGGTGAAGGGGTAATTTATGGATGAGTTTTTTTTACCTCAACGAGGGTTTATTTAAAGACTGTGAAGATATTATTAAGCTACTAATCTTGGCTGTTTTGCACACCTACACATTTTCAGATGTACACATCGCCATTATACACATCTGAAAGTACACACTGTCATTCTACACATACACAGTGTTTCTTCTACACCAACATAATTTTTTCTTACACACAAAATTTTACACATAACAGACGTACACATGACAGTTTTGCACATCTTCATCTACACTGATCCCAATGACACAGACACATACATGAACTACACACTTGTAAATCACAATGAGTTTTCAATGCAAGTTCAATTAACACACAATTATTGAAGTAAAGGTAAACAGCACGTGTGTAAGTCATTTGTACACATGTATACCTCGATTTTACACGTGTGTTAGTCGATTTTACACGTGTGTAAGTCGGTTTTACATAAATATATGTCGATTTTAGATATCTGTGTGAGTCACTTTCATATTTGTACAAGTCTTTCTTGCACAGAAATAATTAAAAAAAATTTGAATTCTAGAACCCAGGTAAAGGGTGTAAAAGGAGGAGTTTTTCTCTTTCATTTTCCATAGTGGAGAACGGGGTCAGATGGGATAAAATGGACCGTGGGGTCAACTGAGATAGCGGGATAAAATGGCCAATGAATAAAAAATGAACATTGTGGTAGGCTGAACCGTGGAAATACAGAACGTATCTTCATTTGATCAGAGAAGATCATTTGATTTCATCATTTTACGATAAATGCCATGAAATCGAAGCTATAGACATATTTTGGGTGCACCTCAATGCCCATCACCCCCGAGTTTCCATCTCACTCGTATTTACCCTAAGTAACATCATTGACCATTGAAAATGGCTCAATAGTAATCATGCTTTATTCTATTCCATTTGACCCTATTGTCCGTTTCACCCTGCTATTCCGTTTTGGAAGATGAATGTCGCGGGCGTTTAAGACCAAGGTCCTGCGTTAAAAAAATACCGACCGTCTTCTCCACTTTAGTCCAATTTTAGTGCCCCTCTTTGCCGCAATTTTCATAGTGAACTATCAGTTGAGGAGAGTTTTTCTCCCACAATAACTTTCTTTACAGAAAAAAATAATGTTGGTTTTCTATTGTGGCGAGGGGGGTAAAATAGACACTTGGGATTTTTTTTCAAATATTAATGACTCCTTGTATTTTTCAATGAAATGGAATTTTTCCTTCAATGAAAAATACAATCCTACTCCTTTGTGTTGACTAGACTGAGCTGAATTGATACATTTATTCTGGAGTTATGAACATAGAAAAAGTTCAAATTTTCCATTTCGCACCAACATCACGCACGAAAAAATTTCATAGAAAAACCCAGCCAATCCGATAGAAAATTCTATCGGATTTCTATCGAACTTCTGGTGTGACATCCATTAGTTTTTGACCGATTCTATTGAAGAATTCCGCAACTTCACTGCGTTTTTTTAATAGAAAATATCCAATAGAAACTATTTTATAGAAAAAATCAGTAGAATTTTACAACTTTTTCTATTGAGACATTTTCTGTAGGAATTCCTCGACATGAAGGTTTTTTTCATTCCCTTCTCATTGAAAAATCAACCAAATGAACTTGGAAAATTTGAGCCGAGTAATTTCTATAGCAAATATCTCAATAGAATAAGTTGTATAGAAAAAATGAAATCTATTAATTCCTTCTATAAAATTCCTTTCGTTGAACATTTCTATTTAAAAAAGGCGCAGATAAACTGCGTAACTTTTCAATAGAATCGGCTGAAAACTGATAGAAAGGTCAATGGAAATCCGATAGAATTTCTAGCGAATTCGCTAGATTCTACTATGAAATTTTTTCACACATGCTCCCCTACTACTTTTTCTATTGAGAGGTTTTCTATAGAAATTCCTCGACAGAAATTTTCTAAGTTTTCTTCAATCAATTTTTTTTCTCTCATGAGAAAAATCAAACGACAAAAATTTAGAAAATTTTAACTGAGGGATTCCTATAGACAATATCCCAATAGATTAAATTTTATAGAAAAATCAAATCCGATTGATTTTTTCTATAAATTCGTTTCTATTGACCATTTCTATATTGTAAAAAAACAGACAGAAAAGCTGCGAAATTTCTCAATAATATGCGCGAAATCCAATAGAATTTTTCATAGAAGTTCAATAGAAATCCAATAGAGTTTTCTAGTGACTTCGCCAAGTTTTTCTATGAAACTTTTTTGTGCGTGTTGATCCTTGTCTATATGTCAATTTAGACTTGAAAACTAGGTCTGAAATATGTCGAATTACTCAATTCATGTGAATGTAACCGCGGCGCGTTCACATGAAAAGCACGCGTTGCTAAGTAATAATAAATGAAAAACATTTTTCACTTTACACCGATTTTCTCAAACGACACTTGGATATCTTCCATCAAACGGATTTTTCATTGAGCAATTTGTATAATAAAATCAATCGGAACATAGAAAGACGACTCAACATTTGGAAACAACGAAAAGTGTGGAGATGCCCAGAAGTGTCAGGCAATGGTTAGTAAAAAAAAGTGATTTCAGTGAAAGTAGTCAGGACTTAAATATCATCTTCATAGCTTGATCCTGACGGTGATGATGCAATGGAAGAAGGAGAAATTCGAGTTGAGAACGAGGAAAATGACGACGACGATGGCGATAACGCTGAAAACTGGGGTTCAGCAACGGGAGGTGGGGGTGGCATTGACGGAGATTACATTCCACGCAGGAGGCGTGGATTTCGATTTTGGGAAGATGGAATTTTTATGGCTGTCGAGGAAGATGATGAGGATTTTGTCGATGAAAATGAAGGTGTACTCCTTCCTCAAGAAAATTTAATGGTGACTGAAGGTAGGCAAGCCGGTGCAGAGCGTTATATCTTCCGCGGTCACAATTACCACCGTGACCGTCGTCATCGCGGGGTTTTGAGATGTAGCCATCGAGAAGTTCGTTGTCGAGCATTATTGTGGATTGATCGTAATGGTGAAATACGATTGTACAACGAACACAACCACATGCCAATCGCAAATCTCGTTGACGAAGTCCGCATGAGGAAAAAAATAATTCGATTGGCTCGGGAAACTATTGAAAGCGCGGACCTCATTTATCAAGCTCCTGCGAGAGAGTAAGTGTACAAAAACACACTCATCACTATTAGAACTTTCCTGTATAACACTGTAATTAACCGTGGTTCTCTCAAGATGCGTCAAATTGTTGAGAAGGGGAAAAAATTACTCAATTTCTCTCAAATAGCTAGCAGTTATCCTAGTTTTCATCTAATCAAGGACCGTGACTTTTAGTTTGATTTTCAATGGAATTAATTGAAAACTGTAAAAATCCAAGGGAACATTTCCTTTGATTTTTGGAACATTGAAAATCCGGACGGTTAAATTCCCTCATGGAGGGGCAGTCATTAATGAATTAGATCGTTACTCATAGGGGTAGAATTTGATCGGAATGTGTCTGAAAAGTATGAGAACAAAGTTGAAGATTTCTGAAAAATGTGAAGTCAGGAAACAATTTGTTTTCGTTGGACTCTTGTCTCGTACCTCGTGTCTGGGAATCCGTATAATACGAAAGATCGTTGGGCTCGTGCATCATGTTTTGTATCTCAAGTCTCGTGTCATGTGTTTCGTGACTCGTGTCTCGTGACTCGTTTCGCGTGACCCGTTTCACGTGTCCCGCCACTTGTTTCTCGTGACTCGTGACTCGTTTCTCGTGATTCGTGACTCGTGTTTCGTGTCTGAAGATTTGCACGAAGCAGAAAATCTGTATGACGCAGGGATCGTTGGGAAATTGAATTGTTAGGCTAGCACAGGTGGACAGGAATGCTTCTAAAAATTCCTCTGATACTCGGTCAAGATTGACTTATATCCTATTCGTGATTAGTTATCCAAATGCAGCACGATATTAGGTATCGGAGGGAGCATCTGCCACGATAGTATCGCGAGAACGAGCCAGAACTCGCCCTCCAATCCCCCCTACAATGCTTGATATGCAGGAGACCCTCCAGAATTTCCGTTTCACGCATGATACGTACAGAGGCCAAGTTCATATCCCGACTGAACAGAATGGTGATGGGATTGCACAGATATTTATTGAAGAAACGATGCTTCAACGATTAAATACTGCCAACACACAACAGACTTCGTATAAATGATCATGTTGATTATCGACTTTTTCGTCCGTGCAAAAAAAGTGATCCATTGCAGGTGATACCATTTTCTCTACGTGTTTCGCAATTGCTAGTGATCCACAACCGGGAAGCAAATTCGGTAAGTATATGTTTTCATTTGGATACTGCATCCAGTCGGAGAATAGCCAACAGGAGCTGGCCCCAATACGTCCGGGCGAGTCGATCGCGATATGGACAGACGAGATGTTCGGAAAAGACAAAGCATTCGTGATCGCAATGTAGATGTACTAAATAATATTGCACGACAACCAATAAGACCTCTTGATTCTCATCGATCTCAGTGGTTTTATTTGTTGTCTCTCAAGAGTAGTCATTTTTGAGAGCACCCGGTGGCTCCCACATTTTCGTTCTTCTTCTTCTTTTCCTTTCGATTAGACCGTATAAGAATGACTCCGCAACAGATTCATTTGCGCCACTCATCATGGTGCGGCCATAGCGATCCGCGGCCATGGAGATGGCCATTGCCTTTGATGGCGATTTGGGGGTTCATGGCCGCCGTCCATGGCCAATAATCATTGTGGAGCGTTCGGTGGCCGTCTCCCATAGCCATTCTCCTTGAGCAATAATCTCAGGGGTTCTATGGTCGCGTAGCAAGGTCAATATTTATTGAGGGGGTGGGTGACTACAAGGGTCAGATGGGAGAGATAAACGAAATAATCGCAAAGCTTATAAGGGTCAAACCAAAGGAAATTAGTGGGGAGGCGATAAGGATCGTGTTGTAACAGAGTAAAGAATTCACAAGGGTCAACCGGAAGAGACGACGAGAGAGGTCATGGGGGTTGAACGGGAAAGATAGAGGAGACTGGGGCAAAATGAAACCCCGGGGCACACTGGGATCCCTGTAACATTTGAGGTTCTACACAAATAATCAATTTCTCTAGATTTATTAATGAAATACCCTATTTTAAGTGCATTGAATATAAGGTATTCCATACCAAATGAGTCAACCACTGACCCTGACCATCTTGGAAATTGATGGCATTTTTTTCTACGGTTGAGGGGCCCGAAAAACTATCTCTCAAATTTTTCTCTATAATTTTTTTGTTTTCTCGTATTTTTTTCAATAAGTCGAGTTCTATTCGTTCGATTTTAATTTATCAAGCGTCAAAATGTTCCATGTTTTACCACCTATGAGGATATTTCGAATAATTTTTTTTTCCAATCCCTAGATTATCATAATAATGAATTTTCAAAAGAGAAAGTTGAAAAATTTGAATGTTCAAAATCACGTCACGTATTTTTTTAAATTTCTGTTCAGTAATTCTTATAATCAAAACAAGTAGTTTGGACCGTAATACAAGCTGAGTATCATCCTGGATCTATTATATTTTCCATTTTTTCTTTTCAAAATGTCGCGAATTTAGTCAAAACGCCCCAAAACGACTTTGATTATGTTTCGAAAAAATACATAAGATATAGGTATACATTTTCATTAACTGGATACTGTTCATAATCGAAGTCAGTTAACGCCATTTTCAGATTCAATGAAAGCGACAGATGAAGTAATGTGTAGGATCACAAGGGTTACAAGGGTCAAACAAAAGTGGCAGTTTGGGTAATCAGAAAGATCAAACGTTCTTAAGGGCCAAACAATTCTAAGGTTCAGAGGAGAAGGGCAAGGATGGAAATGCGAGAGTTAAACGTCGCAAGGATCACAACTTTGGCTTCCGGAAGGATGCCCGTTTGGATTAAGCGTTGCGCCGACGTTTCGCAGACATTGCAGTCTGCATCATCCGATTCTGAGCTCCGATGTTTTGGGGTAGTCCTTATATGTCTTCCCTTGTGGTGGTGGGGCAAGGGGAAAGGAAGGGGGGTGGGAGCTCTCATCTCCCGAAGAGGAGACTAATCTTGAGGAAAACCAGGAAATACCAAAAGTGGCCCTCCTCCCCTACCTGAGAGGCACAACAGAACGCATAATTAAAGTACTTGGCAAACATAACATTCGAACGATCTTCCCGCCTCCAAAGAAGATCAGACATGCTGCCAAGTGCAAAGAATCCAAGACCACCTCTGAGCACACCAGGAGTGTACGAGATCCCCTGCTCATGCGGGAAAGTGTACATTGGAGAAACCGGGAGGCAGATCAGTACACGGATCCAGGAACACCAGCGGTGCTCCAAATACGGTCAGTTGGAACAGTCTGCCCTTGCTGAACACTGGATGGACACTGGACATACTATCCAGTACAACCAAGCCAGAATGTTGGCCAAATCTCAAGGGTATTTCGAAAGGAAATACCGAGAGGGTTTGGAGATCCATAAAAACCCTAACAACCTCAACAGGGACAGAGGATATCAATTGAACCCCATTTGGAAAACGGTCCTCCCGATTTTTTAATTGACCAGCTGATCAATTAAAAACATATAATTGGCTGACCACCCCCCTCCCCTTCCCCCTCCCGCAACGCCACGAGGGAAGGCATATAACGATTACCCCAAGACATCGGAGCTCAGAATCGGAGCGCATAGCCCTGAAGATGCAAACTGCAATGTTTGCGAAACGTCGGCGCAACGCTGAATCCAAACGCGGCATCCATCCGGAAACCAAAGATGTCATTAATCATGGCCGCGAAAGCCTCAAAACTAAAACGTCGCAAGGATCATCGATTGCAAGGATTCTACCTTGCGAGGGTCAAACATCATAAGAATCATAACTAGTGAGGGTCGAACGTCACCAGTGACATGCTCTCGAGTCAAACGCCGCAAGGATCCCAACTCGCAGAAGTCAAACGATCGAAAGGGTCACACGGCAGAGGCAGGCAGGACAATCTCTAAGCTCAAATGACCACAAGGGCTCTCGGTTAACCGAGAGACACACGCAGAACAATCACAAAAGTCGAACCTTTGTGATCGTTTGACTCTTGTGAGTGTCTTGCCTGCCTCGTACGGTTGACCCTTGTAGTCGTTTCATCCTTGGAAACGTCCTGCCTGCCTCTGTTGTTTGACTCTTGTAATCGTTTGACCCTTGAACCTCAGAATTGTTTACCCCTTAAGAACGTTTGATCTTTCTGATTACTCAGTCCGTCGTCTCTTCCGTTTGACCCTTGTGAATTTTTTAGTCGCTGGGATTCGTCCCTTGTGGCTTCCCAATTCATTTTCTTCGGTTTGACCCTGATAACCATTGTGATTATTCCGTTTACCTGTACCGCCTGACCCTTGAAATCACCCACCGCCTCAATAAATATCGACCTTACAAGGTGGTTATACAAGCCCTGAGATTATGGTCATGGAGAATGGCTATGAAAGACAGGAACCAAACCCTCCACAATGATTAGTGGCCATGGCCATCTCCATGGCCACATATCGCTATGGCCACACCATGGCGAGTGGCTTACGTAAATTCAAATTGAGCAAACACGTGAAATCTGTCCGGGCCTGATAATTTTGCGGAATCATCACAGAGGCGTTTATTTCGGACGGATCCTCGAGTCACAAACGCAGTGTTCCATCCGAAACAGACGACACATAGCGACGAAACATAACGGCAAAACAATCACTTCTAGTCTCCCGCTTTTCCTATTAAGGGCTTTGCAGCGGTGTATGTGTTGATGCAAAGACAAGACCTGTATGCTGCAGTTATTGGGAGAATCAAGCAATTGGCTCCAGGTTTGCAAAACTCGGTTCAGACTATGGTGACATATTTTGAAAGAGGATTGGCCAATGCTATCGCTGCAGAATTGCCAAATGCTACTCTTACTGGTTGCGGCTTCCACCTCCGCCAGGTGAAATGCGACGAAGATTATTTCATATTCATTAGCAAAGATAAAAATAATATCCAACAATGACAAATAAATCCGACAAAAAAAATTTAAACTTACAGGACAATGTTAGAATTCTGTTTTTATAGTAATTTATAGCAATTTATCGCAATTGATTGAATTTGAAATACTTCGGTAGTATGAGAAAAGAGTGATCGTATTTATACAAGATTTTAATAATTTCATTGTCAGATGAATATGAATTCAGGAATGTAATTGAATTATTCAGAAATGTTGAATGTTAAATACTCAATGTTGAATGTTGAATACTAATTATGAATTTTCTAACAGTGTAGAGTATAAAGTGGATGAATTTCGTGTAGGCCACCACCAGATATTGACGTAAATGTGGATTCGCAACAGTCCCCAAAACAGCTTTGCATATAACCTGGGCTTTGACGCACACTGACCCTCAGTATTGGAATGATGCAATGGCAATAATATTACGAAATCTGGATAAATTGTTAGAGTAGTATCTACGCGCTCAAGAGTTTGGTATATACTTACGACGCCAATGGAGACCTTTGGCAGCTATCGTTTTCGCTAGGAATGCAATACGAACGAATAACTTCGCCGAGGCGTTCAATCGGTACATTGTTGGTCGATTTGATGGAACTCACACGAACATTTGGGCGTTTTTTGGTAATTCTTCAATTACCTATTCGTTTCTTTATTAAACTACTCTTGCCCTTTTTCTTACAGAGAAAAAGCGTGCTGAAATGATTCACACGGCTCTCAGTTTACAGAGAGTACTGGATGGACATCAGCCTCGTAATGTGAGGAGCAGGGCTCAATTGAACGAAGACAATAGGATCAGAAATCTACAAGCTCTACTCGATCTTCCAGGACGGAAAATTAGTAAAAATTAACTCAAAGAGGATATTCCGGTACTTCTTCAGTCACAGATTGCGAAAATATCGCAATGTACTAGAAACGCAAAATTGGGATCCTATGTTGTTGAGCACATTCAAAAACGATTTCTAAAAATCAGCTATTTATTCCAAGCCAATTTATGAAATATGGATTGTCAAAAATTTAAAAAACAGAAAAAATGAAGGTTTGACGATGGATATCTCAAAAATTGACGTGGAAGAAATCGTTGAAATTTTGGGAATCATTTTTGAATGTGCTCAACAACATTGAGCCAAATTTTGCGACTTTAGTTTATAGCGAAATTTTCACCATCTATAAATGACTGACGAAGTACCTTAAATTCATGATTTAATTTTTACATCAATTTTAGATTGGATTTGGATGAATTCTTGAGATTGGCCATCGGACAACAGGCAACTGCATGACGAAAGGAGTTGGATAATGCGTTTCTGGCAGATCAGTATGGCCACGTTGATGAACCAGATGTCTTTGCAGCTCGAGAGAACTTGGTTCCTCTTAATGGTATATCCCGAAGAGCGAGTGCCCGCGGTAAGAGGTGGTCGAGGTAGAGGTGTGCAGCTGGGACGAGTGCGGTATGCCAGATTATTCACCAGTTACAGCGGTCCATTAGTTCACGAATTTAATAATTGATAATTCTTAAACGATGTCAGGAATTAATTATAAGGATCTATATTATTTAGAGAGCCAGCGCGGAATGCACCTGCGCCCAGAGGACGTGGAAGGACCAGAGACGCGGTGGTGTTAACCCAAACCGCATCTTGGACTTCATTCACCAGGACCTCGCGCAACCTTTCCCTGAAGCTCAACCCCCAAGAAATATCAGAGGGCGTAGACGTCCCCCAAGACACTCGATCGGTTCTCAGCCTGATCTGAACGATCATGGAGCCCCTGCAAGAAATCCTGTAAGACGACCTGGAAGGTCCAGGAGACAGCCTGTTGAAGATCCAGCACTAGATCCAGTCCCTGCACCAGAGCCCGAGGTCCAGAGGAATCTGCTGCAAAATGCTGCACAGGATGTTGTTGCTCCAGACCATCAGCATGAGGAACGTCTAGGACTTTGAGGACAGCCTGTTATCGATCTTCTCATCAATGTCCCAATTCCTGCACCAGAACCCGACGTCCAGAGGAATGAGCAGCACAATTCTGCACGAATTGTTGCTGCTCCAGACCATCAACAAGACGAACATCTAAGACTCAGGGGACAACCTGTTGTTGATCCCCTCATCAATCTCACAATTCCTGCACCTGCACCTGTTCCAGCAGTTTTGCCGAACAATCCAAATGTAAATAGGCCAGCTGAAGTGGAACAGGAGAATGCAGGGCGCTTGGCTGGAGCACGTCAAGTACAACATCGCAGAATGCCACTTGCAAAAATCCCAAATCCTCAACCAAATAACAACGGTTGAACCGTGTCCATTCTATGCGTCGAGAGAGGCAAACATGGCATTTGTCCCATGTGGCCATGTTTTGATTTGCGAACGATGTTCCGTACAACATCACTATCGATTACGGGCATGTAGCATGTGCAACACTGCAAGAAACTATTTCTTGCGTCTTAGCTATGGGAGGAACGGAACTGTGCAATTTGTCACTGGCTGATATGGCGTTTGTTCCATGTGGTCATGTTTCTACATGTCACGTGTGCATCACCCCGGATGATGCACGAGTATATGGATGTTCGATGTGCATTCGTCCACGAAGACACTTTGTCCGAATTTTCCCCAAGGGATTCGAGCAATAAGTCATGCGAATTCATGGAGAAATCGAAAGCTCTACATTGTTGATGATCAAAAGCTTATTTGCTCGACAGATAAATTCGCTACGGTTACTGCTATCAAACAAAGTTCATTGCTGTTATTAGTTGAAGTCAGTCTCACCCTAGATGAATTCTATTCCTGTAGTATGGAATGAAATGAATCGGATGGCGTATTCTAAGTCCATTGATATCGAAAATATTTTCGGAACTTGAAACGAATGAAGGGATCGACGTGTGACGATTCATCATGTCTCTGATGATCTTTTTTTTTTCAAAAGCTTGATTAAAACCATAAATATTATTGCTATGATTACCAAATGAAAAAAAATTAGATGAAAGAGAGATAAGAAGATGAAATGATTGTATTCACATTTGGAATGAAATTGAAGAAAATAATCAATACTCAATTATTATTACTTCACAATAACTCAAATTATACGTGTCTCCATTACTCCTGTCTTCTTTGGAGATACCATTGAATTTTCCATTATCTCCAATGTCTATATGTATTTTGGATGCAAATATGCACAAAGATTCATGGACCAAGCGATAAATTGACAATATTTCCTATTATAAGTTAATCATATCCTTATATTTCAGAGTTCGGCGTACGAAGAAATGTTATAGATATGTTCTATAAGAGGTTTTGCGGGTGTTTCTCCAAAGACTCTTATAGGTTTGTGGTATGTCAAGATAGTTTGTCTGTAGAAATTCCTATAAAAGTCCTGTAAGTATTGAGAAACGCTGACGAAACCCTCGAAACTGGCAGAATTTCATTTGTCTATCAAATTTATTGTATTGGGATATTTTCTATAAGAATTCCGCGACTCAAAATTTCTAAATTATATTAAAATCTCCCCCATATTATTGAGAAATTTCGTAGCTTTTCTGTCTGTTTTTTTACAATATAGAAATGGTCAATAGAAACGAATTTATAGAAAAAATCAATTAGATGTCGTGTTTGGAATCATTTCAAAAATTAATTTTATTTAGAAATTTATTCGTTCAATAAATCTGACTTTTTCGTTGCCCACCGGACGTTGAGTTGCTGCCGATGCAACTCAAATTACCGGGCTAGCTCGCTACCCTGATGAATCAAACCCAGAGTTGACTGTGGGTTCGTGGACATAACCCAGAGTTACGTGGGTTTTCTCCATGAACCCAGAGTCAACTCTGGGTTTTGTCCATGAACCCAGAGTCAACTCTGGGTTCGATTCATTAAGGTACGCGCGGCCGTCAAAACCCCGAAATTGGAAATTCAGCTCAATTGCACTGTCTTTTTGGCCACTATATTCATTCTTTTATTAATTTTTTTTAGTCTCGTCTTAGATACCAAACGGGCACGTCAATTAGACCGAACTCCTTGGATCTACACGCGTTCGTAACTTCGGAATCGGTTATAAAATCCTGCCCGACGTACAAGTGATAAACAGACCCAAGTAAAATTCAAACAAGAAGTATTCTTGCTACCTTATATTTTTCAAATTAAATTTCATAGCTTAACGGTCGATGAACTGCGAATTGTGCATTACGTTTTGAGTGCGAAATTTTCTGCAAGGACACAGTTTATAAAAACTGCATAGACACAATCTCAAATTATGAAACATTTTAGTGCGACAAGTGATACAGATTTCAATACAAAAATTAAGTGAGATTCATGTGTAAATTGACGTGGTATTATCCAAATCGAAACTCATTGGGAAAATTTACTTTGGATAAATAGACAATATTGGTTCGTAGAAAATATAGAAGAGGATCTATGTATTTTGGCCTGCATACATTTATCAAAATTATCAAATCAAAATCTTTGAATCAAAAATCAATCAAAACTCAACTTCGTTCGATTTCTCTCTCTCCTTTGATTTCTTTTCTTGTTCAATTGAAAATCTTTCTAAGGAATAAATATCAAAATTGACTATATTCAAATTCCTCTTATATAAAACTCTGACTGTATTATCATTATCATATCAAATTGTTAACTGAACGATAGCTGCAGATGCACGTAGTGCTTTAAAGGGTAAGGATCTACTGAATAAAAATAATATTTCATCCCGATAATAAGAAAGTGAAAGATAACTCATTTAACATTTCATTAAATTTGTTTTCCAAAATGTTCCTGCTACCACACAGATTTGATTTTTCTATAAAATTTATTCTCATGGGATATTTTCCATAGAAATAGCTCAGTTCAAATTTTCTAAATTTTTGAACACTTGGAAAATTTATGTGGAGGAATTTCTGTAGAAAACCTCTCCACAGAAAAAGTAGTAAGGGAGCATGTGCGAAAAAATTTCATAGTAGAATCTAGCGAATTCGCTAGGAAATTCTATCGGATTTCCATTGACCTTTCTATTAGTTTTCGGCCGATTCTTTGAAAAATTCTGCAGTCTATCTGCGCCTTTTTTTAATAGAAATGTTCAACGGAAGAAATTCTATAAAAGGGATAAATAAAATTTGATTTTTCTATACAACTTATACTACTGAGATATTCTCTATAAAAATTACTTGGCTCAAATTTTCCAAATTCTTTTGGTTGAATTTTGAATGAAAAGGTGTGATGAGTTTCCTTTGGCCTCAATAAATACGTAATAAACCCTAACCCAAAATTATCGATTGCCCAAACACGGCCAAATCATTACCTTCGTTCTCGTAATCCGGCAAGTCTGAAACACCAGAAACCATAACACTAAAACTGGACTCCAGGAACAATCAGCAGCTCATTCAATCCTTATTTCGAGGGTTTAGGGGCCCAGCCGAGTTTCAGCAACGCGGAATCGACGAACCGCAAACGGAACCGTATTTTCTTAAAACCAAACACTGATTGTCCCCAAAAATTCTATAACGGCAAGAGACATAACGCAAACCATACGCAGAAATGTGGATTACGAGGAAATGGGATTTACTCGATTGCTCAGTGTGCGGGTCGTGGAGAGAGAGGTGGATTCGTGGACGAGAACAACAATTAACAAAGCCAATCATCGATTGAGAAACCAATAAACTAATGTCTCAACTTCTAAAAGGGATAGGTAAAGTCGATATTCAATTNAGAGAGGGAGAGATGGAAAGAGGGAGAGAGGGAGAGAGGGAGAGAGAGACAGAGAGAGAGACAGAGAGAGACAGAGAGAGTCAGAGAGAGCCAGAGAGAGCCACAGAGAGACAGAGAGAGACAGGGAGAGCNTACTGACGTGTTCCGCTATTGCCAAAATTAATACAAAATCATAAATTCTTGTAAATACAACAGTATATGGATGTGAATCGAAATAATCCTAATTATTCTAAAGAAGTCCATTAAAATCTAGAAAACTCCAAAATATATGAATAATAATTTAAGTATGGAAGAATAAACGATCCCAACCCAAATTTCATAGAAAGTAGCAAAAGTATTGTCCACGAGGGGAACACGAATTTGAAAGAGAGAGAGAGAGAGAGAG
>NW_021681091.1:211101-218171 GCF_001412515.2 Diachasma alloeum
AGAGAGAGAGAGAGAGAGAGAGAGAGAGCTAGAAAATTGCGTTTAACTTTGAATCCATAGGAGATTCGCGGGTACGATCAAGACAAAATTTTTGGTACATGTTCTAATAAAAAATATGGAAGAAAAAAAAAAGGAATTCATCGATTCAATGTCAAGATATCAATAGCAACATATATTAAATTCGCTCTGAATAAAGAAACAAGCTGTTGAAAAAAAACACTGATATTCCGAATTACAAAAAAAATTAAAAATTCATTAATTTCAATTTTTTTAATGGAAAACTTTTTTTTTCCCATCTGATTTTCACTCGGCTCTGGGGGATGAACGGTTGGGAATAGGGATAAAGTATCCTAAACATTTTTTGTGTAGAATCTTGAGTTCTACAACTTTATATATTACGTTTTTGGACGTACAGCGCGGTATTCACGAGGTGTTTCGAAATAACCATTTTCAGGTGTAGTTTTTTGGCTTTTTCAACCCCCGCAAAAACTTGCGGAGCGTTAAACATCCGCCATTAGTTTCATATGCCCAAATTACAAATTCCATCAAAAATGGAGCCTGTATCGCAAACATTCGTATGTTAGACCTTCGTTCATTGGACTAAGAAGCACCCCTGAGGAGTTATTAGGGTGAGAAATACATCCAATGGCGCTACAGCGTTCAGCAGCCGTACGTCCGTGTGGCTGTGCGCATCAGCGTGCGTGATGCCCTTTCCACTGAGCAGGAGGCGGGATAGAGTTCCCTTTCCACTCGTGAGCGAGAAAGAGAAGGAACGATACTTCTCTGTCACTCTTAATGTTTTTGGAGGGGATTACGAAAGAGAAAAAAAATGATTCTTTCCTCTCTCGCTTTCAGTAAACAATTAATAATTATTAATTGTTGACGGATCCCCAGAGCTCTGATTTTTTTGTTTTGGTGGAATTTTGCTGAAAAAAAATATTTTTGCCATCATCTCGTAAACAAATGGGTTTACAGCATTTTGCGAAAAAAAATTTCTTGTAGAAGATCAAATTTCCTACAAAAAATGTTTTATGCTTTAATAACGTAAGCCCAATAGTTCATTAAATAATTACATAACAATGTTAATTATATTTTTGTAATTAGTTAATAAACTACTGAACTTAGGTTATTTCATTATACGACGTTTTTCGTATGAAATTAGATTCCCTACAAAAAATAATGAATGGCAAAATGTTGTAAATGCATTTTTTTAAAAGATAATTGTAAAAAAGTGTTTTTCAACAAAAAAATCCACGAAAATCAAAACCCGTCCCTTTCCAATTTTTGAGACAATTGTTTATTTGGACATTTGGCCACGGTCGTAGCTATGAGATGGACTTTGGGGATTATCAAACGTCACAAGGGTCACTTGCGTATGGTCAAACGTCACGAGAGTCCCTTTGGGAAGAGTCAAACGTCACAAGGGTCACTTGCGGATGGTCAAACGTCACGAGAGTCCGTTTGGGGAGTGTCAAACATCACAAGAGTCATTTGGGGGAAAGTCAAACGTCACGAGGGTCATTTGATGGAGGGTCAAATGTTACAAGGATCACTTGGGGGGGAGTCACACCTCACAAAGATCCCTCGGTGGAAAGTCAAATGTCACGAGGGTCACTTGAAGAAAGAGTCAAACGTCATGAGAGTCACTTGAACGAAGAGTCAAACCTCACGAGGGTCACTTGAGGGGAAGAGCCAAACGTCACAAGGGTCACTTGGGGGAAAGTCAAACGTAACAAAGGTCTTTTGCGAATGGCCAAACGGCACGAGGGTCATTTGCCGATGGGCAAACATCACGAGGGTCATTTGCGGATGGTCAAACGTTAGAAGGGTGCCTTGGGGGAGAGTCAAACGTCATAAGGGTCATTTGCGGCTGGTCAAACGTCACGAGGGTCATTTAGGCGAGAATCAAACCTCACAAGAGATACTTGGGAAACAGTCAAACGTCACGAAAATCTCTTGGGGTAGACCCAAATATTACGAGGGTCATTTAGGGAAGAGTCAAACTTCAGAAGGGTCACTTGCGGATGGTCAAACGTCACAAAAGTCACTAGGGAAAAATCACAATAGTTTTCGGGGAAAATTTGAATTATTGACAATTCAAGAGATGCAATATTTCAGATAGCATAGAAGCTTGAGGACAACAGAAACAATTTCCAAAGTTGCTACTTACACAATATACATGGTGTTGAATGAGACATCCATAATTTCACCATTATCCCTACATTGGCTTTTTCCACTTGTAATTCTCGTGAGCTTTGTGAGCCTTAGACTCTAAAAATAATTCTATTTTCCCCCAAGTGACCCTCGTGAGGTTTGATTGTTTCTTCAAGTGACCCTCCTTACGTTTGTCTCTCCCTCAAGGCACCCTCCTAACGTTTGACCACCCACAAGTGACCCTTATAAGGTTTGACTTCTCTCCCAAATGACCCTTGTGAAGTTTGACTTTCCACCAAGTGACCCTCGTGACATTTGACCATCACATGGCTACGGCCATGGCCATTTTTGCACGTGAAAGGATGGAAATCCAACGTTATCATTTGGTGGCCCTGAAAAGGGCCGTTTTTTATCATTGCCCTCAAAACGACAGTTTTCTCCATGATCCTAAAGAACATTTTCCACGTGTCCTCCACCAGCAGCAATGCAGAGTCTTGCTCTCTTCAGAAGATTCTCCCTCATGCGTTGTAGCTCTTCGGGAGTGACAGTGGCTACTGCAGCGTACAGCAGTGCAGTCATCTCCTCCTGATTTCTTGGATTGTGAGGGTATATCCGGACCTCCAGAGTACCCCACAAGAAGAAATTCAGTGGAGTGAGGTCTGAAGACCGCGGGGGCGAAGCCACAGGTGGATGGCGCCGTCCACCCTTGCCCCGATTGTTCCGGTTCCCTATCCAGCGATCCGGAAACCACTCATTCAGCTGGTCCACTACTGTCACGCACGTATGAGCTGGAGCCCCATCGTGCTGGAACTAAATATCTCTGTCACCAGGACCGTCACCGACGACAGTTATAAGGCGATCTTGCAAAAATCCCAAGTAATTGCCACGCTGAAACCAAAAAAAATTACAATAATTATTCGAGTGGTAATGAAATCATACAGAGTGAAAAATAGAATGGCCTCAGTGTTGATTTAGCATTGGTTCCCTGTCCCGTTCATACTAAACGGTGTCCCAGAAAGTCCACACCGTCCATGGTGTGGACTTTCTGGGACACCGTTCGGAGTGAATTAGACAGGGAGTTAATGTTAAATTAACACGGAGCCATTTTTTCATTTTTTGCAGTGTAGGATAAAGAAAAAATACTTACGTCGAGACGTCCTGGTTTGTGATAAATGTGGACTTCATCACCAATGATTCCTCCCCAGATGTTCATACTGTCTCAACGATACTGATAGTTCGATTCTTTCGCGAGACGAGGATTTTCAATAGCCCAATGATGCTCATTGCGCTGATTGATAATCCCCTTTCCCACGAAAAGTTTCTCTTCTGTCCAGCAAACGTTGCGTATGAAATCGGGATCGCGACTTTTGTCAAGGAGCCATTGGCAGAACTCCACACGCTTCGGCAAATCCTCCGCTTTCAGCTCCTGAACACGCGTGTACACGGTGTACTACTTACACAACTGGGAGAGAAGTCAAACGTTATAAGGGTCACTTGTGGGTGGTCAAACTTTAGGAGGGTGCCTTGAGCGAGAGACAAACGTAAGGAGGGTCACTTGAAGAAACAATTAAACCTCACGAGGGTCACTTAGAGGAAAATAGAATTATTTTTAGAGTCTGAGGCTCACAAGGCTCACGAGAATTACAAATGGAAAAAGCCAATGTAGGGACAATGGTGAAATTATGGATGTATCATTTAACACCATGTGTATTGTGTAAGTAGTGTACACGGTGTGGACTTTCTGGGACATCGTTTAGTGTGAACGGGACAGGGAACCAATGCTAAATCAACACTGAGGCCATTCTATTTTTCACTCTGTATGATTTCATTACCACTCGAATAATTATTGTAATTTTTTTTGGTTTCAGCGTGGCAATTGGGATTTTTGCAAGATCGCCTTGTAACTGTCGTCGGTGACGGTCCTGGTGACAGAGATATTTGGTTCCAGCACGATGGGGCTCCAGCTCATACGTGCGTGGCAGTAGTGGAGCAGCTGAATGAGTGGTTTCCGCATGGCTGGATAGGGAACCGGAATGATCGGGACAGAGGTGGACGTCGCCATCCACCTGTGGCTTGGCTCCCGTGGTCTCCAGACATCACTCCACTGGATTTCTTCTTGTGGGGTACTCTAGAGTTCCGGATATAACCTCATAATCCAAGAAATCAGGAGGAGATGACTGCACTGCTGCACGCTGCAGTAGCCACTGTCACTCGTGAAGAGCTACAACGCATGAGAGGGAGAATCTTCTGAAGGGAGCAAGACTGCATTGCATTGCATCATGGACAAAACTGTCCTTTTGAGGGCAATGATAAAAAACGGCCCTTTTCAGGGCTACCAAATTATAACGTTGGATTTCCATCCTTTCGCGTGCAAAAATGGCCATGGCCGTAGCCATGTGATGGTCAAATGTCACGAGGGTCACTTGGTGGAAAGTCAAACTTCACAAGGGTCATTTGGGAGAGAAGTTAAACGTTATAAGGGTCACTTCTGGGTGGTCAAACTTTAGGAGGGTGCCTTGAGCGAGAGACAAACGTAAGGAGGGTCGGAGTGAAGAAACAATCAAACCTCACGAGGGTTACTTGGAGGAAAATAGAATTATTTTTAGAGTCTGAGGCTCACAAGGCTCACGAGAATTGCAAGTGGAAAAAGCCAATGTAGGAACAATGGTGAAATTATGGATGTATCATTCAACACCATGTGTATTGTGTAAGTAGCAACTTTGGAAATTGTTTCTGTTGTTCTCAAGCTTCTAGGCTATCTAAAATATTGCATCTCTTGAATTGTCAATACTTCAAATTTTTCCCGAAAACTATTGTGATTTTTCCCTAGTGACTTTTGTGACGTTTGACCATTCGCAACTGACCCTTGTGAAGTTTGACTCTTCCCCAAATGACCTTCGTAACGTTTGACTCTACCCCAAGTGATTTTCGTGACGTTTGACTGTCGCCCAAGTGTCTCGTGTGACGTTTGATTCTCGTCTAAATGACCCTCGTGACGTTTGACCAGCCGCAAATGACCCTTATGAGGTTTGACTCTCCCCCAAGGCACCCTTCTAACGTTTGACCATCCGCAAATGACCCTCGTGATGTTTGGCCATCCGCAAATGACTCTTGTGACGTTTGACTCTCCCCCAACTCACCCTACTAACGTTTGACCATCCGCAAATGACCCTCGTGATGTTTGGCCATCCGCAAATGACTCTTGTGACGTTTGACTCTCCCCCAACTCACCCTACTAACGTTTGACCATCCGCAAATGACGCTCGTCACGTTTGGCCATTCGCAAAAGACCCTTGTTACGTTTGACTGTCCCCCAAGTGACCCTTATGACGTTTGGCTCTTCTCCCCAAGTGACCCTCGTGCGGTTTGACTCTTACTTCAAGTGACCATCATGATGTCTGACTTTTCCTTCAAGTGACCCTCGTGACATTTGACTTCCCACCGAGGGATCCTTGTGAGATGTGACTCTCCCCCAAGTGATCCTTGTAACATTTGACTCTCCATCAAATGACCCTCGTGACGTTTGACGTTCCCCCAAATGACCCTCGTGACGTTTGACAATCCCCAACGTCCATCCCATAGCTACGACCATGGCCAAATGTCCAAATAAACAATTGTCTCAAAAATGGGAAAGGGACGGGTTTTGATTTCCGTGGATTTTTTTGTTGAAAAACACTTTTTTACAATTATCTTGTAAAAAAATGCATTTACACCATTTTGCCATTCATTATTTTTTGTAAGGAATCTAATTTCCTACAAAAAACGTCTGTTTGGTGTATGACTAGATTTAGGGTGGATGTGGGATGAAAATGTGGAGGGAGCTGTTGGGAAAATTACTGATGAGCCGGATTTAAAAAATCACACTTTATTTTGTGGGATCGAACCACTTTGTCAAAACTTATGTACACACTTTGGTAATTTCACTGGTGAATGTCTAATTGCACTGATACTTGTCTTTCACTGTCAATTCATTGAGTCACTGAATTTAGACTGAATTTAATCAACAGATGTGACGTACTGAACAAAACGGTGATCTTACAAAGACCGGTGATGTACTTGATTACTAGTGAGCTAGGTGAGGTTCAAGAAGCTACTGTACTCGGTGAGGTGCGATATAAAACTTGTACAGGTGATTTGCCCGAGATAGACTTGTACGGTGAGCGGCTAAGCCTAAACTGATTCGGGTGTGTTTCGGTGACTTATGACTGATGACCCGAAGCGTCCCGGAGATTTTCGAAGTAGGCCGATGGTCGACCAGAATGTTCTGGAAATTTAGTTGCGTTTCAAACGACGTCTTGTAATGAAATAACCTAAATTCAGTAGTTTATTAAATAATTACAAAAATATAATCAACATTGTTATGTAATTATTTAATAAACTATTGGGTTTACGTTATGACACCATAAAACGTTTTTTGTAGGAAATTTAATCTTCTACAAAAAAATTTTGTTTGGAGGGAAAACTTAATTTAGGGTGGATTGGGAAAGGGGTAGTGGAAATGCCGGTGAAAAACGGCCGCACTGAGTCTATAAAAAATATACTGATTTATTCGGTGGAATCGAACCACCTTAGCGTCACTTGTTACGCTCTGTTAATTCTCACTGAAATGAATTCAAACTGTTCTGAATTTAACACTGGAGATTTTCTGAATAATATACTGAATAGTAGGAGACTGTACTGAGAATTTAAATAGGAGATGTACTGTGAAAACAAAATGTCTCAAACGGGTGATGTACTGACGCTGTTCGGACAACCGAAAGTAGCTTTAGAAAAACGATATACTGCTCGCTCAACTCATTTGCTACGACTCTCTATGACTGACTAACGCTGAGATTCGGTGATTGACTAGACCTGACCGTTGACCCGAGGTTTCCCGATGATTTTCGTAAGTGGCCGATCTGTGGTCAACCGTTGAT
>NW_021681091.1:221354-223210 GCF_001412515.2 Diachasma alloeum
TACCCCGTTCGCGAGATACGGGTGATCGTGTGGAATGGACTCGATCAGGCTCCCCTGGATGGTGAGTAATTCTGCCCCTTCGGAATCCAGGATCCTATCGTGGCCGTCCAAATCCTCGGAGGTGACATCCTCGTCGGTCATGATGACCTTGGTGAGTTCCTGATAAACCTCCGTAATACTGTCCACCCTGAGCTGTATCTGCCTCAGTTGGATGAGTTGATGCACTGTGAGACCATCCTCTGGAACTTGAATAATCTCGGAGTACCTCTGCTTGACATCCGAAATTAATTTGTCCCCTTGATTGAGTGTATCTCCATCAGGAGCATTGATGATGACCTTCGGAATTCCAGGTGGTGAGTTTACTGCGCTCGTGGATGGGTTAATTTCCTCCTTACTGTCCTGTAATTCTTGTTCAATTACTGTTTCGGAGCCTGACATGGTGATGTACTGTTTTGTTTACAACCTGTCAGATCCCTTGGTAAATGAGTACGAGAGTTTCTACTTTACCGACCGCCTGCGGTTTACCACTCGGTGAGTTGCTGTGCTGCGTCGGTAACTGGTCGACTCTGCTGCTGTGAGGCGCCGCCTGTTGCTGGGCACTGGGCCCGCGCTGAGACTGTCCGGCAACATTCGGTGATTCTCGCTGACTCTCGACTCTACGGCACGTTGAGGCACTGGAGGACAATGGTGTTTATACTTCTATTGTCCGGAGAATATAAACACTGGCACCAACACGTCTGAATTTGTCCGTTGAGTTTCTGATGTGAACCCTGAATGTCCGCGTGGGTTTTTCACTGCACTGAATAATTTCACACTACCGATTCCCGAATCCGGCTCGAAGAACCATGTGTTTGGAGGGAAAACTGAATTTAGGGTGGATTGGGAAAGGGGTAGTGGAAATGCCGGTGAAAAACGAACGCGCTGAGTCTATAAAAAATATACTGATTTATTCGGTGGAATCGAACCACCTTAGCGTCACTTGTTACACTCTGTTAATTCTCACTGAAATTAATTCAAACTGTTCTGAATTTAACACTGGAGATTTTCTGAATAATATACTGAATAATAGGAGACTGTACTGAGAATTTAAATAGGAGATGTACTGAGAAAACAAAATGTCTCGAACGGGTGATGTACTGACGCTGTTCGGACAACCGAAAGTAGCTTTAGAAAAACGATATACTGCTCGCTCAACTCATTTGCTACGACTCTCTATGACTGACTAACGCTAAGATTCGGTGATTGACTGGGCCTGACCGTTGACCCGAGGTTTCCCGAAGAATTTCGTAAGTGGCCGATCTGTGGTCAACCGTTGATGTACTGAATTTTAACTGCGTTTCAAACAAACTTTTTTTGCAAAATGCTGTAAACCCATTTGTTTACGAGATAATTGCAAAAATATTTTTTTTCAGCAAAATTCCACCAAAATAAAAAAACCAGAGCTCTGGGGATTCTGTAAACAATCAATAATTATTAATTGTTTACTCAAAGCGAAAGAGAAAAGAATCATTTTTTTTCTCTTTCGTAATCCCCTCCAAAAACAATAAGAGCGACAGAGAAGTATCGTTCCTTCTCTTTCTCGCTCACGAGTGGAAGGGGGACTCTATCCCGCCTCCTGCTCAGTGGAACGCACACTGATGCGCACAGCCACATGGACGTACAGCTGCTGAACGCTGTAGCGCCATTGGCTGTCCTCACCCTAATAACTCCTCAGGGGTGCTTCTGATGAAAAAGTGGAAAAGGACTTTTCTGTTCAGAATCACCCCGTGAACCTGCCTGTTTCGGATCGGCATGTACTTCAGGGACACCCTGTATCTTCTTTTCAGAGTGCTGAGGGGGGCAGTGGGGGGGGGGGG
>NW_021681091.1:229451-231077 GCF_001412515.2 Diachasma alloeum
TCTTCAGATATTCGGCTAGTACGTGATGACTTCTCTCAAGGGCTCCATTTGACTGAGGTCTATATCCAGATGTCGTTATATGGTGGAATCTCAGGACCTTTCCCAGTTGATTGAACAATTTGCTGAGGAAGCTGGTCCCTTTATCTGAGAGGATTATCTTGGGGCATCCGTACAGGGCTACATACTTGGTTGCTAGTGCATGAGCGATAGTGTGAGCCTTGATATCCTTAAGGGGTATAGCGGTGCAGTGCTTGGAGAAGTTATCTTGTATCGTCAGGATATGGCAATGACCCATATGTGTAGCTGCGAGGGGGCCTACAGTGTCGATAGAGATTCTCTCGAAGCATTCGCTGGGTGTTTCGGTGATGAGCATGGGCTGTCGGAATTTCACCCTTCGAATTTTCTCTAGTTGACAGGTTCGGCAGAGTTTGATAAATCTCTCTATTTCCTGCTTCATCCCGGGCCAGTAGAACCTTTCTCTTACTCGGTTGAAGGTTTTCATAATCCCTTTGTGTCCTCCGGGGAGAGTTGCATGGCATTCCTTAATGATTTCTGGTCTTAGGGCTGCTGGAGGCATCCGGATTCCACCATGGCATAGAGTTACAGTAGCTGGATGGAATTGAAATTCTTTCTCCAGGAAGTATCGTATTCTGATATTGTCGTCTATTTCGTCGCCCTGAGATGCCATTTTTATTTCAGTAATTTTGTATTTTTCCATGGCGGTTTTGAGATTTTTCAGACAGAGTTTTAGTATCCGGTTGTTGACTTTTTCGAAGTGCCATTGCTTCGCAATGAGGGTAAATGTTCGGAATTTTCCGCACTTCGTGACGATGACTTGACCTAGTTTTGGATTGAGCTTACGTATTTCCTCCAGGTCTATCAGATTGAGGTCTCTTAAAAGCTTCGTGTTTTGCTTTTTGATCTCTCCTTCTGCTGCGAGGAAATGAGCAATGTTTCCCCTGGTAAATGTTAGTCCATCTCGAGTTTCTTTGATGTTGCTCGCAGGCTGATAGTCACTTTGTGGTATTGTGATATTGTCGTCCATAGGTTCCTCATTTGATTTGTTCTGAGATATTTCTCCTTGGGTCTGTATCAAACCGTGCTCTTCGCTCGTGGGAATGTCAGGCGGGAGGAATTTGGGGTATGGATTCAAAGACACCCCCGATGACTGCGATGATGACGGTTGTGTTATTTCGTTTGCTTGAGGACTTTCCGCTTCTTGGGAGTGCGTTGCTTGATGGATTTCTTCGGTGCGTGGGAACAGTTCTCTTGGGGTTAGGTCTATTGAAGAATTTTTCTTTTCCGGAGAAGATCCGGCCATAGGTGACTGTATAGCCCTTGGTGTTGGCAGTAAGGATTCTCGTGTGACCTTTGGCTGCGATATCACAGAATGTCTGGATTGGGGTATTTCTTCCTTCTCCGTTTTTTCGGGATTTTGGTCGGTGGAATTCGTCAATTCCGAGATTTCGTCAGTTGAGTTGATCAGGGGTTTGGACTGGTTTTGCAACTCAGCCATCTTCTTCTCAAATTCCTGACAGGATTCATTCAATTTCTCTTTGAATTCTGGACCCAGACTGGTTTTTCTCATTTTGTAGAGTGGTAACAGCTGATCTAGCAGTGGCTCTA
>NW_021681091.1:231376-232123 GCF_001412515.2 Diachasma alloeum
ACTGGGAGACCCGGGTTCGAATCCCGGCTGGGCGAATCGGAATTTTTTCTCTCTAAATTTCAATTCTATTTGAATTTTTCCAGGGGTTCCTGGAATATTTCCTCGTCTCGTTCCGAGATTTTCTCCATATACTCGTAGAATTTTTCCAGGTTTCGTTCCATTCGTTCCATGTTCAATGGTGGACGTGGTGTGGGATTTGGTTCTTCATCCTTTTCCTCTATTCGAGTTTCCGCTTCAATGATAGAAGGCGTTTCCTTGTCGGTGGAGTTTTGATCTGTGATGAATGTATTATCCTCCGATTTTTCGTCCGTTGGCGTTCCTTCAAGGGAAATTTCTAGNTTCCTTCAAGGGAAATTTCTAGTTGATCTTCTTTTCCTTGGTCTTCCATTTCGACAGGTACTATCGATGGTTCATCCTGTAGTGGTGGTTCCTCGGATTCAATTACTGTTGGAGTTGATTCTGGCATCTCCACGATTGGAGGGGCGGATGGAGTGGGGGTCGTTTCTTCCACTGTTTCTGGTTTGTTCTCGATTGTGGTGCCTCGGGTAGATGATGTGGAGTTTTTGCTGATTTTGGGTGTTGTTTTATAATCACGATTCAGTCTGTAGGAGATCGGCTGCCGGGTACCACTATTTGTTTCTGTTGCTCTTCTAACCCGAAGCCTGTCGGCAATTGAGCTTCCCGCCGCTGGGATGGGAATAATTTGTGGGTCACTATTTATTCTAACCTTTTGGTTAGGTTTTGTGA
>NW_021681092.1:0-1067 GCF_001412515.2 Diachasma alloeum
CTCCAAAATTCAAATATTCCCGCGGGCCGGTAATGCAGTTCCCTGATGAGTGGTGAGCTGGACTGGATGAGGTCCACTGCGTGCGCTGAGCCAACGAGCTGGTCTCCGTAGGTTGAGCACCACTGAACGCGTCACTTCCACTTCCGCTAAAACCCAACAAAAAAAACCGAAAACCGAAAGAAATACTCCACAAATCCGAAAAATATTCCACCGATCCGGCTCGAAGGACCAAAATGTTTGATGAGATGCCTGGATCGGTGGTAATTGATAGCGGATGGGCAGGTGGGAAATGGCTTTCCGGGAGTGAATGAGCGGGTCAAAAAATATGCGGACACGTGCACTTGATTTCACAAAACACCGTATAATTGTTCAATATTTATAGTTATTTACACTGTCACAATAAATAGAGTCACTGAGCAGACCGTAAATAATGAGCCGACTAATTCCTTGAATTAATAATAACTGAGCTGACACAATGAGATAGTCCGAGTCACTAGAGATGAGCAGTACAATAAAAGAAGTGTCTTTAACTAACCTAGGGAGCAAATAGCCACCTAACAGCCACCTAATTAGGTAAAGAATTCTAACAGCCACCTAATTAGGTGGCTGTTAGGTGGCTACTTGTTTTGGTGTAAAAAAGGGTAAATGATACCTGGAACGATTATGGATGTAAATCTATGAATTATTAATGAATTTTAGTAGCTCTAATGACATTAATTTCCATTAATTAAGGAAAATAATAGTTTGCATATTGAAAGGCAAAATAAATCAGAGGGGGAACGCCGCCGGATGGCGGCAGTGTCGACTTCTCGCCCAGGCCGATAAAGTCGGCAGCAGTGGCGGGAGAAAATTGATTATCCAATAGGTTCATATTGGCATTTTTTAAAATTAGTTTAATTCTGTACTGACACAATTGCCCTACGTGAACAATGTTATCGCAAATAGATATGTAGGAGGAGAATGCTGCGGGTCAAATAGGGGCGAAGAGGGGCATCAAATAATTAGATAAATAAAATAATGGAATCTAAAAATTTTGAACTTTGTGAGAAGTGGGGGGAAGGGTATGT
>NW_021681092.1:10255-33937 GCF_001412515.2 Diachasma alloeum
ATTTTCATCCCTCCGGATATATGCGGGTGTTTTCAACCCCCCGGAGAAACCCTATACTCATGTATTTTCCCCGAACTTCATTTTTTTTTAAATTTATAAAAAATCTGCGCATGTTTCCGGGGGCAATAAATTTCATAAAAATATAACCTCAAACCCCTCCCCCTCACCCCCCGAAATTTTTATCCCTTCGGATATATGCGGGTGTTTTCAACCCCCCGGAGAAACCGCATAGTCATGTATTTTCTCCGCAATTCATATTTTAATTTATAAAAAATCAGCGCATGTTTCCAGAGAGNTTCAATTTTCATTCCTCTGGATATATTGCGTCTATTTTTCACAGATAACAAAACCGAGCGTGTGAATAAATTAATTTACTTATTGAATTAATTAATTTTTTAATTCGAAAATCAATGCATAAGCAGATAGTTGTTTAGAACATTATTTTCAATTGTTTTTTCAACATAATTTAAAATATATATAATGTTCATATAAATTCTGCCCCCCCCCCCATCAACGGGTGAAAATCTCATCCCTCCGTTTACATACCCTCCCCCCACTTCTCACAAAGTTCAAAATTTTTAGATTCCATTATTTTATTTATCTAATTATTTGATGCCCCTCTTCGCCCCTATTTGACTCGCAGCATTCTCCTCCTACATATCTATTTGCGATAACATTGTTCACGTAGGGCAATTGGGTCAGTACAGAATTAAACTAATTAAAAAAAATGCCAATATGAACCTATTGGATAATCAATTTTCTCCCGCCACTGCTGCCGACTTTATCGGCCTGGGCGAGAAGTCGACACTGCCGTCAACCGGCGGCGTTCCCCCTACTGATTTATTTTCCCTTTCAATACGCAAACTGTTATTATCCTTAATTAATGGAGATTAATGTCATTAAAGCTACTAAAATTCCTTAATAATTCATAGATTTACATCCATAATCGTTTCAGGTATCACTTACCCTGTTTACACCTAAACAAGTAGCCACCTAACAGCCACCTAACTTAAGTGGCTGCTTGCATCCCAGGGTAGATCCCGGAAACGAATGAGAGAGAGTCACGGGCTTACCTGTGCCACGTGCCCTAATTCGGTGGTCACATGACCTAATTTAAATATAGATCAATAGGTAATAAAGAGCTGTCCAGGACGTGGCGCCTCAGGTGTCCGAATTAATAACCCCCGGTCATCTGAGGTGAGCGCGTCAGGTGTGCGTGAGTGGGGAGAGAATGGATGAGCGACGCGTGTGTATGGGTGAGTGCCCTGTCAGCTGACAGGATTTCCAACACAAAGTAATTGCACAATTCTTAGATTCATTGAAATCATTTCAGCTATTGAAAGTGAATAATTTTCTCAAATCTTGGTAAAACATTTTTGAAACGTATAACTTAAATTTATTCTGCGTCTTATCCTTCGCTCTCCCGTCAATAATAAAAATGAAAAAAAATTAAAGTCAGAAATGTCAAATGAATGGCCATAGAGCACATTCAGATATCTATGAGAAAAATGTTTCTAAATCGAATAAGGATTGGAGAAAAATTCTCTATGTGATAAGCAATCAGTAGAAGCAAGACCAACGTCCTTGACGCGGATCAGACCATAGGGGATTAAATAGATACTCAACAGTGAGTTGAAAAACTCCGCGTCAAGCATGTTGACCCTGCTTCTACTGATTTTTTATTTCATAGGGAATTTTTCTTCAATCTTTATTCGATTTAGAAATAACACTAGCGCCGCCGCCGCCGCGACGTTGATGCCCTTTCATTATCCTTTACCTTGTTTTTTCCTTGTGTTTCTTTCAAAAATTAATGATTCATTATTGCCTTATTAAATTGAGTGTTAAGATTAATGGACACAATGCTTATCGGTTTATCACCTGTTCAATTTCAATATTTCAATCAGTGATTCACTAATTCAGAAGTTTGTGCTCATTGAATGATGTTCTAAGTATAATTATCATCAAAATTCTATTCAGAGTGTGAAACAATAATTATTAAAGTTCTCAGAACCCAGAATTGTTTTGTGTTCGCCACCCCTTTTATTCTCTTTTACACCTTTACAAACGCCTTTAATTATTTATGCTGAAGAAATTATATGACCGATTCTGATGCTCCTTCGCTAATTCGGAGTATTTTCTCCTCATTCATAATCTTTTACACAACTTTATTCGACGATGCTATGAACTTGAAACTTTGATGAATCATCTGAAATTTTTTCAAATTCTCCATGAAATCCCGAAATTCTTGTGAATTTTGCTTGAAAAACTTGGAAATTTTGGTGAAATTATGTTCGCAGATTTTTCAAATTATGTTCTTCTTTCCCATTTTAATCAATCAGAGTACAGTAGTTGGGGTCGCGTGACTCCTTCATATCAGTTTTATTTGGAAGATTCCGCCTTTTCCTATCAATTGTTCTTCCATAGTTTATTTAAAAACTCTCTAATATTTGAGAGATACTGAAATTTTTTTATAATTTCCGAAAAATTAGAAAATAGTTTTTTTCACAAAATCTCATAATTGTTTTCAATTCTATGGAAGCCCAAACCCTCTTACATTCGGAAAAAACCGACAATTCTCTGATTTTTGAGAAAACCTGTAAACTTCCTTAATGTTCCTATAATTCATCCCCTATCCATTCTATTGGAGGTGGATTTTGTAAAGAAGTTGAAACACATGGTCACTAATTTCCTAAAATCTTAATCGTCTTGGTCTTAAGTTAAGACTCTTAACAGTTTCGGCTTTGTATTGTTATCTCAGTCAAGCTGAAAGGCTCCTTTTTTATATTCGCTAGCGTCGCCCTGGCCGCGACACTGATGGCCCTTTCATCAGCCCCTTTCTCAAAGGGGCTTTCTTCGCCCCTTTTTAAATTCTTTTTCTTGTGTTTCTTTCAAAAATGAATGATTCATCATCGTCTTATTATACTGAGTGTTGGGATTCATGAAAATAATCCTTATCGGTTGATCGCCTGTTCAATGTGAATATTTCAATAAGTAATTCACTAATTCTGAATTTATGTGCTCTTTAAATGAGGTTCTAACTATAATTATAATCAAAATTTGATTCAGAGTACAAAACAATAATTATTAAATTTCTCACAACTCAGAATTTTTTAGTCTTGGCCGCCCCCTTTCCTTTACACCTTTACAACAGCATTCAACTATTTTTCTTTTTTTTGAAAAATTATAAGGCCGATTCTGATGCTTTTTGGCTAAGTCGGAGTATTTTCTCGTCATTCATGATTTTTCTTACAATTTTATTAGATATAGGACTTGCAACTTGAATCATGAATCTGAAATTTTTTCAAATTCTCTATAAAATTCCGAAATTCTTGCGAAATTTTTTTGGAGAATTTTTGTGAAATTGTTGAGAAAATCCAATAAATTTCTCGAAATTTTTAAATTATGTTGCTCGTTCTCATATTAATCAATTACAGTGCAATTGTTGGGAGCTCATAAGTCCTTCACATTAGTTTTATTAGGAAAATTTCAACTTTTCCTATCAATTGTTTTGCCATTATTTATTCAAAAATTCTCTAATATTTGAGAGATATCCAAAATTTCCTCCAATTTTCAAAGAACTCAGTTTTCTCGAATTTTTGATTTTCTTGAATTTTTTCAAAAACCTTCATAACTGTTTAGAATTCTCCGGAAAACTGCTGTATCATCTTACATCCGGAAAAAACTGGCAATCCTTTGAATATCGTCATGCAGCACAAAATTGAAAAGAAAAACTTGAAAGGACAGTGTGACTTCTGCTCCATCCTTTTCCATGAACCTCAAATTCATGTTAATGATTCACAGGATATGGCGCAAATATCGTTATTCTTGTTCTCTACAATTTTTTAATTCGGATATTATCATTATTTTTTCAAAGTGAAATAATTAATCATGGGTTTCATTGTGTTGCATTCAAATATAATCTCATAATTCTAACTATTGATTCTAATCAACTTTGGAGAAAACCTTACTCAACGCAACATTAAAGAAGTTAAATAATTCTATTTTTGATTTGGAAAATTATAATTGCTTCAGCATTCAAAACTATCGAGTAATTAGGTATAGAATGTTGATATGTTTTTGGAAGTTGGAACCATTTCCTTATTCATTCCTAAGAGAATATTGAAAAAAGCAAATATTTATGGAATTTTGTTCGAAAGTCGCTAATTATGCCTCCTTTATTTTCGAGCTTTTCTTAGCAAATTCATTTGATAAATTAGTTGGCTGAAAATCTTTGAATGAAAAGTATTCCGAATTTTTTTATTCCATGCAGTAAATTCAATATTCTTTGATTTTTTGGTAAACGTAATTATATCATTACACAAAGCCTCTAAAAACAAAAATCGAATCAAAAAAGTGAAATCAAATTATTTTTGTGAGTTACAAATTTGATCTGTATCATCTAAAAAAAACATGGGATTCATTTTACTTCCGAATGAAAATAAAATTGTTCTATTTTGACATTTCACAATTGTTGTTTCCGAGTGGAAGCATTGTATTTGTCCAATCCGAAAATTCCAATTTTTGTATCAGGTTAACTACTTTTGGCCTCAGAAATTTGAATATGCAATTTTTAGACTATGTCCGGACGTATGTCCGGACGTGTATGTGTGACAAAAAACATGTGAAAAGACGCAAAAAATTACGTTTTTTTACTAATTCGATCCCCCTTGATCGGGTTTTCACCTTGTCGTTGGTAGAGGGGCGGAGTTGCGGGCGGGGGAGGCTTTAAAAAGGGCCTGCCACCGTCCGCGACTGCTGCGAGAAACCCACCCAAATCCATGGTGTGAGCCTGGTGTACAACCAGTATATGACCTTATGGTCATATAACCGTGTCTAGGGATGCGTGGCACAGGGGGAGCTGTGTCATTAACGGTGCCTCTCAGAAACCGGGCGACATCTGGGAGTAGTCTTAGGACAAGCCAAGCCCCGGCATATGGCTCTGACCGGGTGGGACCGCTCTTCCGTGTTACTCGTGGGACCAAGAATGGAAACCATTTTTAAAAAACTATTAGTTGAAGAAACTTCTCCGGGTGGGGCCAGTGATGGCGAACACCCGGAGAGGACCACTGGCGACTCTCGGACTGACTCGGTTGGGGGAGAAAACAAACGAGGCAGGCTGAGCGGTGCCGCTAGGAAGATGAGGAGGCAGACAGCAGCAAACCTCGGGGGCATTAGCAACCTTGGTCGAAGCTGCATCTCAGGCTGAAGTGGCTGGTGATGTGGGGGCTCAGAAGAGGGCTGAAAAACGACTTCTCCCTGAGCACACCACGCATAGTCCCACCACCAGGCCAAGAGAGAAAAAAATGAGGAAGCAGGATCAGGGCACATATGCCCAGACAACTGCAAACTCATAAAACTGGCAGTGATACCGCAGTCGTATCCGGACCAGAAGCTGGACACCGGGGGTGCAGCGCCTCGCTACATCCACACTCACGTGTCAATACACGGACACAACAACGCGTGCAGTTGATACGACTGGACATCAGTGACATCATCGCTCTCTGTCACTCAACCGTCTAATGTGTACTTCTCACTCGCGCCTATTGTATTCGTATCCGAATTCTCGCCTTTTGCGAATATTATATTCAATCCGGCACCGGCGGCCGAATACTCAGGAGTGAACACCTACTCCTTACATTATCTATCTTCACTTTTTGTATATAGTCTACGTCTTGTAAATATACTGTGATTGTTTTATAACTATCGCATTTGTTAGTGAATCGTTACATCCCTCAACAACCTCGATTCCTACAGGGGGGGGGGGGTTGCCAGAGGTGAAGAAGCTCCTGAAAGGAGCCATATTGGCTTTACCAGACGAAGTGAAAGCACCCGCCTTCGACGGGGTCTGGGAGAGGGACGGTGCGGTTATGGTGAACTGCACAGACGAGGGCACAGGGAGCTGGCTGAAGAGTCTGTTCCCTGAGAATAAAATAGCGGGGCACACCATCCACATTGTGGCGCTCTCGGAGCTTCCTAACAAGCATCGAGTGGTGATACACGTGGAGGACCCGGAAATTACTACTCAGGAAGCATTGAGTTTTCTTGAGAAGCAAAAGGCAGGCCTGAAGGCCAGTAAGTGGGTCGTCGTTCGGGGCAGCAAATCTAGGAACGCCAAGAGTACCCACTTCGCTGCGCTGGTCGATGACGGGTCGCTTGCTGGACTGAAGGCATGCAACTTCAGACCTCATTGTGGGCTCCAAAAGGCTACCGTAAGAAAGCTGGGGAGAGACCGCAGTGAGGTAAAGAAGACGGGTACGACTGAAGTATCAGAGAAATAACTATCATAGCTATGAATCGGGTACAGATTATACAGATCAACTTGCATCACAGTACGGCGGCTTCGGCGATACTAGCCAAGCTTCTAGCTAGGATGCAGACAGTAATAGCATTGATCCAAGAACCTTGGATAATCAACAATGCTATTAAGGGACTGACTGATTGTGGCAAGGTATATCATGTCGATACACCAGAAAAATTGAGAACCTGCCTAATTATTGAAGGATTAGATTCTTTTCTCTGTCCACAGTTCAGCGGGGGAGACCTAACTGCGGCTCAAGTGAAGTTAAACCTAGGCCAAGGCAGGGTTATGGATATAATAGTAGGGTCGGCTTACATGCCCTATGACTCAACAGAGCCACCTCCAGCGGATGAAGTAAAGGAGCTGTGCAACCATGTGAAAAGGAGGGGGCTTCAACTCCTGTTGTGCTGTGATTCGAACTCCCATAATGCTGTATGGGGGAGCACCGGTTGCAACGGCAGGGGAGAGAGCCTCCAAGAGTTCATCATGGGGGCAGGGCTCCATATTTTAAACAGAGGGACAGAAGCAACTTTCATGGACCGTAGGCGACCGGAAGTACTAGATATAACTCTGGCAACGGATGATGTGGCTGGCTTGGTTGGAGACCGGAGGATCCCAAAGGACCTCTCGGTCTCGGATCATAGAACCATAAGAATGTCTGTTCTTTTTGAGGAAGCGACTGGGTGGAGCAGAAACCCACGCCGGACCGACTGGGGAAATTATTGGAAGAGTCTAGCACTTAGGCTGAGAATGATTTCTCTCAGATTTGGCAGCAAGAAGCAACTAGAAGAGGCCTCTAAGGTCTTGCACCGGGTGATAATTAACTTATATGAGGAAAACTGTAAGTTGTTGCTCAGAAGGCGGAAGACTGAGATACCCTGGTGATCGGAAGACGAACTTGGGGGACTCAGGAAGGAAACCATAAGGGCTTTCAACAAGGCAAAGAATGCGAGAGAAGGTCCCCGTAAGGAAGCAGCCTGGACGACTTACAGGGGACTTCTCGCAAAGTACAACAAGGCAATAAAAGCCGCCAAAGACAGGTGCTGGAGGGCTTTCACGAGCACCATTGAGAGTCAATCAGAGACTGCCAGGCTGGCGAAAATCCTTGGTGCAAACAAGACCATATATCTAGGGAGCCTACAAGCATCGGACGAGAGCAATACGGAGACAATGGAGGAAACATTGAAACTCCTAATGGAAACACACTTTCCGGGATTCACCGAATCCCGGGGAGGAGATACAGAATCAAGGCGAAGTCGAAGGAGCGAATACAAAACTCACGACTGGTCCTTGGCTGGCAAAATTGTGCAACCATGGTGAGTCAAATGGGCTGTAAAGACCTTTGAGCCTTACAAAGCGCCGGAGCCAGATGGGATTTTCCCGGCTCTGTTACAGGAGGGGATGGAGAATATCATAGGACCCTTCACCAAAATCCTCAGGGCCAGTATAGCACTGAGACATGTTCCGAGGTCATGGAACGAGACTAAGATAGTCTTCATTCCAAAGCCGGGCAAGGTTGGGTATATTAAACCAAAGGACTTCCGCCCAATAAGTCTTACATCCTTCATATTGAAGACGCTGGAAAGACTTGTGGACCGATTCATAAAAATGGGGCCCTTGGTAGCGAGCCCCCTCTCTCCCTCTCAGTATGCGTATCGAGAGAGTAGATCCACGGATACCGCCCTACACCGTCTGGTGGGACTCATGGAAGGACAATTCACTGCCAAGGGATATGCTATAGGAGCCTGCTTGGATGTTGAGGGAGCTTTTGACAGCACCTCGAACAAAACCATAGAAGAAGCTATGAAGAAGCATGAGATCCCTAGGACGATCATTGCTTCAACACAGACCATGTTAAGAGGTAGAAGACTGTCGGCTAATCATGGACAAAACTATATAGAAGGGCGCCCAGCCAGAGGATGTTTGCAGGGGGGACTTCTCTCGCCTCTGCTGTGGAATCTGGTTGTGAACGAACTTCTGAAAAGGCTGCGTGGAGCGGGGTGCCATGTCATTGGCTTTGCCGATGATGTGGCAATAGTGGTTAGAGGCGGTTTTCTGAGGGTGCTCAGAGACCTGATGGCGACGGCACTTGACATCGTTGAGAACTGGTGCAGGGAAACTGACCTCTCGATGAATCCCGCCAAGACCACATTCCTAGTCTTCACAAAAAAATACAAGCCAGAGACGATCAGACCCTTAATACTGAACGGCTCGGTAGTAAACTACACCAACAAAGTATCTGGGAGTAATTCTAGGTAATAAACTCAGTTGGAAGGATCACATCTATAGACAGAGAAGCAAAGTGTTTGCCTCGATGTGGGCATGCAGAAGGGCCATTGGGAAAAACTGGGGGCTAAACCCCAGAATGACACTGTGGCTCTATTAGATGGTATTGTTACCAAGGCTAATGTATGCTGCGCTAGTCTGGTGGCCAAGGGCAGGAAGGGTGGAAACAGGGCCTACAGGGAACTTTCCTGAGGGAACTTTACCGATGGATCTGGCTGCAATGAACGCTTTGAGGCGGGGATCTATCGATTGAAGGATGGCTTCGCGGAAAGCTTCCCCCTGGGCCAGCATGCAGCAGTCTTTCAAGCCGAGGTGTTAGACATAGCCAAGTGTGCCGAGCACCTGGTAGCAAAAGAGACGGAAGAGATGAGAATCTTCATCTGCAGCGACAGCTTGGCGGTCATAAAGGCACTGGAGAAAGCCACTACTAAATCTAAAGTGGTGTGGGAGTGTATGCAAGCACTTGCCATTTTAGGGGAGAGGAATAAAGTCACCCTAACCTGGGTTCCGGGCCACCACGGAATACAGGGTAATGAAGAGGAGGACTGGCAGGCCAGAAGAGGAACGGAAGGCGTTCCTCCGGAGGGTCTGATTGGTGTGCCTTTCGCAGTGGGAAAAAAGATCATAAAAGATCACCTACAGCGGGAATTCGAAAAACGCTGGCGAACTAGCACAACCTGTAGACAGGCTAAACTGTTTATGGGGGAGCAGTCAAATAGAAGGACTAGAGAACGTCTGGCGCTGGACAGGAAAAATCTTAGGGTTGCGATAGGACTTCTCACAGGCCACACTACCCTCAGGGCTCACCTGTACAACATGAAGCTAGCTGAACAGGCAGGCTGTAGACTATGCGGGGACGGTAGAGAGGACGCCGCACATATTCTGTGCGAATGCCCCCTACTGGCTATACGTAGATATAGGAGCTGGGGCCAGGCTTTCATGGAACCAGCTGACCTAAATGAAGTGGCAGTGACCAGCCTTATTAGCCTAGTGAAAGACAGGGCTGGGGCTGATGGACTGAGCAGCATAAGGCGGAAGTTACAAAAAATCGTAGGATTTAGGTGACTCTGGGCAAGAAATTGATCGGCCGCATTACTCTAAATTCTAAAAATTGATGTGATTTGGATTGTTTTCTATTCAATCGATGAATATTCATATGCAGTACACCTATGCAATTTTGAGCAAAATCGACTCACAAGGAACACTATGTAGGTGTCCGCCTCCGATTTTGATGAAGTTTATATATGTTACGAGACCGAATGCGCGCTACAGCGCGCTGTAATTGTAACAATTATAATTGAAAATCTCAAAATAAAATTAATCATGCATTAAATTTGCCGCCTCAGACGACTGGAACCAATGAGGAATAAGCGTGACAGACTTGCGAGATATCGATAGTTATCGATTTTAAGTGTATGTTCTTTTTAGAATAGGATAGAGGACTAAAAACTAAGAGATACGTATTTTTTTATCGGCCCGTTTTTGGTTTTAGGGGGTGAAACCACCCTCTAAAGTTGACCACCTCTGGGAGTGATTTTCGAATTGGACATATAAGCAGAGTGTTTGGACGAATGTTCCGTAGTATAAAAGGAAGCTCATGAGGAATGATGGAAATGAGAATCGAAACCATTCCCGGGAGGTGAAATTTAGGGGGTGAACTACCCGCATGAAGATTGTTTTTTCCTGATAAAAAAAAACTATTCCTCGAAATTTGATGGAATTTTTTGAATTTGAAAGGTCGTGAGAAAATACAAAGTAACCTCTTCGCATATTTTTTGGAATCAAAATTTCTCAGTTACGATACTTTGGTTATCAATCCGGTATCACCCTTACTTATCACGGGTACAGTTGATTACGGGACAAATGATCACAAATTTGATCACATGGAGAAGTCACCACAAATCCTTCTATCACAAGCTGTTTCGGTCACGGGACAATTCAGCGGTTATACGTCAGCTAAATTTCCTATTGAAATATGGAATTCCTACTATGCAGTCGTCAATGATGAGCCCAGGACCAATAATATGATGGAAGGTTGGCATAATACTTTTCATCAACGTGTTGGTAGAAATCATGGGCAGTTGTGCAGATTTATCAATGCTTTGAAAGTTAAGCAAGCGTCGTCTGAAGTGATTTGGGAGCAATTTAATGCTGACCGTGTCATTTCATCAAGGAAGCGGAAGAAATACTGTGATTACGATGCTCGTCTCTACGCGGTAGTGATGTCGTGGGTTAATGATGTTGATGTTTTGGAGTATCTACGCGAGGTTGCTCACAATGTTTCTCCGTGAGAAAGAACCATTATCCAACACGACAACTCAATGGATTCTAATGAACTATTGAATCTCTCTAAAAAATCACAAAAATAAATTTTTGTTAAAAAAACGCCAAGTAACTATTTCGAGGCGTTTTTAGAAGAATATCACAAAAAAATGTTCCTGAGAAATTCCAATGGATTCTCTTCAATTCTTCATTATTTTTTTAAAAATCATAAAAATAAATTTTTGTTGAAAATTTGTTGTTAAAAAAAAGGAACTTTAGGACGAGATTTTCTGTGAAAAATTTCAGATAACTCATTTGCCGACAATTGATTCTGCGAAATTTAAAAAAAAGAGAAATGAGGAAGAGCGCCAAGTTTCTGAAGTTAAACTTACTATCTTGTAGGACGATAGATCTTCTCATAAAATATTCCAATATTTTCCAACACAATTCTAACATTTTTAACAGTGGCTTGTTCTCAATGGCAACTGACCATCATCAATTCCTATGAGTGATAGTAGGAGACGACCATAACAGGTGTGGTTTATCCACACAAATTCCATAACAAAGAGTGTAAATATAAGTGGTTTGTTAAAAAAAAGGTTCAGAAAAAGAGTCAGGACCAACGTACTTGGCGCGGTTTTTCAGTCTAATGTAAAAATCTCGCGGGGATTTAAACCAAGTTTGGCATATTTGTCGATTCCTTGGCTTGAATAGATACGAAGAATTGTTCTGAAATTAATAGGATTGTTCCTTTATCGCAACAGTGAGTTAAAGTCTATGCAATCATATAAGAGAAAATAAGGATGGTGCTGGAGGAGATTTGTGGCAATATTTTAAAGCTCTTAGAGCGACTATTTTCCCCTACGTGGAGGGTCACCGTACAACTACTCGTGCAACCGGGACGAGCTCCGAACCACGAAGTGTGTGTTGTGTGTCTTCTTCTAATACATATGGGACGTTCCATGTCAACTCAGCCACCCCGGATTTTTTTTGTCTAGAAAAAATGATTTGATTGTCGCATTTCGAACTACTATATACAGACAGTATTCCTGCCAAATTGCATTGCCTCATGATTTTTTGTTTCTGAGATAATGACTACCAAACTTTAAATTTTCAAAAATTTATAACTTTTGAATGGCGCATCCGATTCGAACAAATAAAAAGATAAAATTTTTGTTTTCGTTCGTACTTTCAGGAAAAAAATACTGTATATGCGTGAAGAAGCTTCTACACCTATTTTTCGATGAATTTTTACGTTTTTTTTTTTCGGCTCCAGGGCCGTCCGGTATTCGACTGGAATATTTTTTTTCTGATAGAGGACGTCCATATACGATGTAAAAAAAATACGCCAATATGGGAGAGACAACCAGTACACCGGAGAAAATTGTTATTTCCTAAATTTTCGTCTTTTTCCGCTTTCTAGGGGAGCTGCCTCGTCTTTATTAAGAAATTGATATTTCAATCCATACCTTTGATGAATATGAGTTAGGAAAGAGATTCATCACGATCGAAAAGAGAAACAATGCGTCGGGAAAAAAATTTTCTCTGAAATTTTTGAGTTTTTTCGCTATCTATGAGAGCTATCCAAAAAAACAAACGTGTCAATCAATATTTTTTGCTCATAACTATGAAAACAAAAGCCATCATGGAAGAGACAAGCAGAGTACACCAGAAAAATGTGATTTCTTCGCAATTTTCTTATTTTTTCTCCTTTTCTCTTTTTCTTCTTCGTTTCAATCTTTTTTTTGCTTCTTTCACCTTTCAATCGACAGTTTTCCCTTCTGCTAGATGGGAGGGACTATCAACAACATTATAAACCTCTTTCAAAAGACAAAGTACTCATCCAAAGAAGTGCGAAACATGGAAAAACAAGTTTTATTTTACTGTAACGACCTTTTTACATTTTTACAATAAGAGGCTATTATTTACCGTCTCCAACTACCACTTGTCCAATTGCACTGATTTACTATACATATATTCATCACGATTACTGCTTTCTAAATGCTTTCCGTTTTGTTGTTGTTGTTTGTTTTCGTTTCGGAAAAATTTCGTGGTTTTCCGCAGCCGAATATCGTTTCATTAATAATGGCTGTCCCGGTTTTGGAATAAAACAATGGTGTTTTTGAATGGCTGGAGTAGCTTTGGCACTATCAAATCTTTCCCTCAATTCAGTTTTTATATTCTCATGTTCGTCCTTGGTGAAAAAAAACACATCAATTCCTTTGAAATTCTCTTTTGACCATCGAAACAAAGCATCTGGCGTCAGGATGGGTTCACCATGGACGATTTGCAAGCTTCTACGTCTCGCCTCTCTTTTGAAAACAGCACCCACACCGTCACAAGCTCCTTTACCGTGTGCGATTGCATGGAAATGGGCCTCTGCATCTATTCTAAAATCAGTCTTGTGATGCAAAAGATTAGCCATTTGGTAACGATTCTTGTAATGCTGTGCAGCTCCATCGGTGACATAGATGATTCTCTCGACATTTTTGCAATTATTCTTCACATGTTGTATTAGAATTTTCTGTACCAAGTAAACAGCTGCGGTATCGTGAGTAGTACTATCTGACAAAACAACTAAACTCCGATGCTGGATCTCGTTTCCTTCGCGATAGTAGTAAACAACGGGATGGACTGTACATTGGTCATTGTTGTAGTGGAAGGATTAAGCAGCATCTTGAACCACAAAGGCATAATTTTCTGAGAAATCACAGTGCACTAGTACTTCGCCGTTATTCAAATTCTCTTTTCGATCTTTAACAAAAGCTGATTGTTCTTTAGCGATGAAGTGATGGGGTTTTAATACTTTTAATCGATCGACAAGAAGATCGACGAAGTCATCCATCGCAAGCGTTTGTGTCTGCAAGGTACACCTGTCAGTAGTTTGCCACACGCGAAATTGGACAGTTTCGACAACAGAATCAGAAAGGAGCTTCTTCAATTCACATGAGAAGGGTTTCATCCCAGAGCAGTCGTTACATTCATCCAGATAACAGGCCGGGGTTGGATTTGTACACATCAGTTGTGCTAGACAATCTTTGTAATCCTTGAGTGGGCAGGGGGAATCTTTAGTTAGAGTGGCAATGTTGATGCTTCGAGCATCAATTTGTAATTTTGATGATACGTGCAAACACGTACGACGTGAGTGCCATTTGCTCCGGCCAGTAAACATTGTTTTGGTCTCAGCTCAGCGAACTTACTGAAACCAACCGAAGCCTCTGGATGAGTATTTTTGTACTTCCTGTGAAGGTGTTTCAGATTTTCGAGTATCATTTGCTTTTGCTCTACTTTCTTCTTTCCATTGATTTTGACGGATACTTTATTTTTCATCCCTGGCATGACACGACTATTCTCTAGATAAAACTTGTGTACTTTCTCGACCGTTTATTTTGGAAGTAAATGGCCTGCTTTCGCAATTGGTGAGGCAAATACTCCTTTGATTTCTCTCAATTTTTTCGCTCTTGACGCCATGTATCTCGTAATGCCAAATTCAGAAGCGATTTTCCGCTCGCTCCACGACTGTGGAAGAACCGTCAAGATTATCGATCTATTTCTCTCGAAGATCGATAGCGCTTTGATAAAGAAGGATCAGCGTCACTTTGGTCATCTTCCGCATCAGAATGCATGGGGGAACTGGAGAATTCAGATACATTGTCCGCTTCTTCATCGATTGAAATGCCGGAATCGTCGAGATGGAAAGACCGACCTGATCTCAGAGAACTGTTCATCACATCTGGGCTTGGTTCGGATGTTTCGGCTTGGGGCTTTGATATCTCGAGTGGGGTGTCCGAACATCGAAGATGTGTATCATGAAGATTCACCATTGAGACGGGTCGAATCACATAATTCGGGGCCATCTTCCAACACTGGCCACAGATTTTCGCAGACTTTGGTAGAAAGGGAAACTTCTTGTGTATTGCCGAGGAAATGGGCCGCAAATCCAAACCATTGTGTCCCTTATGACCAAGAATCCGCATCGGATTTNGTCTCAGCTCAGCGAACTTACTGAAACCAACCGAAGCCTCTGGATGAGTATTTTTGTACTTCCTGTGAAGGTGTTTCAGATTTTCGAGTATCATTTGCTTTTGCTCTACTTTCTTCTTTCCATTGATTTTGACGGATACTTTATTTTTCATCCCTGGCATGACACGACTATTCTCTAGATAAAACTTGTGTACTTTCTCGACCGTTTATTTTGGAAGTAAATGGCCTGCTTTCGCAATTGGTGAGGCAAATACTCCTTTGATTTCTCTCAATTTTTTCGCTCTTGACGCCATGTATCTCGTAATGCCAAATTCAGAAGCGATTTTCCGCTCGCTCCACGACTGTGGAAGAACCGTCAAGATTATCGATCTATTTCTCTCGAAGATCAATAGCGCTTTGATAAAGAAGGATCAGCGTCACTTTGGTCATCTTCCGCATCAGAATGCATGGGGGAACTGGGGAATTCAGATACATTGTCCGCTTCTTCATCGATTGAAATGCCGGAATCGTCGAGATGGAAAGACCGACCTGATCTCAGAGAACTGTTCATCACATCTGGGCTTGGTTCGGATGTTTCGGCTTGGGGCTTTGATATCTCGAGTGGGGTGTCCGAACATCGAAGATGTGTATCATGAAGATTCACCATTGAGACGGGTCGAATCACATAATTCGGGGCCATCTTCCAACACTGGCCACAGATTTTCGCAGACTTTGGTAGAAAGGGAAACTTCTTGTGTATTGCCGAGGAAATGGGCCGCAAATCCAAACCATTGTGTCCCTTATGACCAAGAATCCGCATCGGATTTGCACACCTATCACTTCGCGGCATTCTATGAAATGCAAAATTATCAAATCCAATCCAAAATTATCCGGAAAGTGAGGATCATTCCAATAAGTAACGTGAAAACTGCTTACCTCGATACAACAGACAGGAAAATACGAATCGATTCGCTAGGAATTGTACAACGATGAAAACTCAATGAGAAAGTTGAAGTTTTCACAAAACTAGAGCCTCAGGAAAAACTGATGATATTAAATCAATGAATTGATTCCTTTTGTTTTTTTTTCTCATTTGTTTGGTCATGATTAGGCGAACTTCCGATGATGATGACACAGTATAGCTCTCATAGAAAGCGAAAAGACGCAAACATTTTGAAGAAAATTTTTTTCCCGACGCATTGTTTCTCTTTTCCATCGGGACGCATTTTTTTTCTAACTCATATTCATCAAAGGTATGGATTGAAATATCAATTTCGCAATAAAAACAAGGCAGCTCTCCTAGAAGGCGTAAAAACACGAAAATTTAGGAAACAAAAATTTTCTCCGGTACACTGGTTGTCTCTCCCACGATGGCGTATTTTTTTTACATCATATATGGACATCCTCTATGAGAAAAAAAATATTCCAGTTGAATACCGGACGGCCCTAGGGTGGAAAAAAAATAAAAACGTAAAAATTCATCGAAATTTAGGTGTAGAAGCTTCTTCACGCCTATGGAATATTTTTTTCCTGAAAGTATGAACAAGAACATAATTTTTTTTTTTATTTGTTCGAATCGGATGCGCCATTCAAAAGTTATGAATTTTTGAAAATTTAAAGTTTGGTAGTCATAATCTCAGAAACAAAAAATCATGAGGCAATGAAATTTGGCAGGAATACTGTCTATATATAGCAGTTCGAAATGCAGCAATCAAATCATTTTTTCTAGACAAAAAAAAATCCGGGGTGGCTGAGTTGACATGGAATGTCCCATATAGAGCTGCAAACAGCCCCCATTTGCGTTCACTAAGTGATTGTTGATGTACTAGTGGCTATTTTTTTTTATTCGATAAATATTGATACGTAGAACAAATTTTTCTAATGGTTTTTTGCATTTCGAGTTGGGCGCATATAAGAAAAAAACTAAAAAGGCATTTGAAAAGGCCTTTTTCCCCATTTGTGAGGAAATGGTCAACTTTTTTCAATTTTTTATAAATTTTTTTTTTACAGATCTCAATGAGTTTTACATTTTTTGTCTTTAGCCTTTTTTCGATTAATCACATCCTGAGCTCGTAATTTCAATAAGTTTATTGATGTTATAAAAAAATGAAAGTACTAATGGCTGTTGGTCTTACTGATCGATAGCTTTCATTATTTAAATGAAATTTTGTAAATAGTTTTCATGTTTCTTTTCTTCTTTTTCATGTTCTATATTATAAAAACTATATTATTCTTTTTTTAAGATGATTTTTCCCCCTTTTTTAATAACCAACGAAAAGTCGTTATTCAAATGTACAAAGTTTGATACATAAAATAAAGAACAATTTCCTTGACCCAATGAAATGAATCGCCTCTTCTACCACTCTCTAACATTAACGTAGGTTTACCCCTGGCAATTCAGGGAACATCTAACAAGCACACTATTGCGTGCTTGTTGCGTGGTAGTGTTATTAGGCATAAAAAACATGAAAATGAGTGGAGTAAATATTGCAATATTATGTAAATATTGAATGATGATGTATTGAATGATGATTAGTTCAAATTCGTGACCTCCAATGTATTTTTTTTGAAATTTAAAAAGTTTAGAAATAAATGAATGATGCCTTTCACGCCCTCACGGGTTGCGGCTAACTCGGAAGCTTTATATCACAATTTGCCCTGTCGGTAACAGTGAAAATGACAGATTATAATGATAACCATGGTTGTATAGAGATCCCAAATTAGGGTGCCTAATTTGCCCCCGCCCCCGCTGATGAATGTACTTTTTTAATTAAATTTCAAGAAGTAATTCAATTAAATTTCTTTAATAAATAAAGGTGGAGTGGGAGGGGGGCGAATGTTGGAAAATTGGTCACCTACCCATTCAGCACCATTTTTTTTCTCAATAAATGCAAAGGGGGGAGTATTAAATTGGAAAAATTGGTAACAAACTCATTTTACTCCATTTGTTTTTTTTTCTTAATAAAAAAAGGTGGAGTGGGGGGGGATTTTGAAAATTACTAACAAACCCATTTTGCCCCGTTCTTTTTTGTCTCCATGAATGGGGATGGGGGAGAGTATTAATTTGGAAAAATTGATAACAAACCCATTTTACCTGATTGTTTTTTTTAATGAATAAAGATGGAGTGGGGGGGGGGAAGAATTTTGAAAATTACTAACGTACACATTTTGCCCCATTGTTTTTTTTTACTATGCAGTGGGGGAAGAGTTACAATTTGAAAAATTAGCAACAAACCCACTTTACCCCATTGTTATTTTTTCTTAATGAATAAAGATGGAGTGGCGGGGGGGAGGAGAATATTGAAAATTAGTTACGTACCCATTTTGCCCCGTCGTTTTGTTTCTCAATAAATGGGGGGGGGAGAGTATCAATTTTTAAAAGTCAGTAACAAACCCATTTTACCCCATTGTTGTTTATTCTTAATGAATAAAGGTGGAGTGGGGGTGTAGCGTCTCGCTACACACACACCAACGCGTAACACACGCACGGATACGACAACGCTGAGAGACGACTGGACATCGGTGACATCATCGCGCTCTGTCACGCGCCCAGTATAAAATACCTCTCGCTCGCACCTATTGTCCATTCTAGTTAAGTGGCGCGCTTCTGAAAATAATTAATTTCGTTGTGTAACCCACGCTTCGGTTTTTAAACGACGGCGTCTCGAGATTTCTGGAACATTCCAACCGTCCGAGCGTCAAGACCTTGGTTTCCCATTGTTCTCGCGGAACCAAAACAAACCGAATAAAAGTGATATCCGAGTGAATATTTGTGACCTCGCGCCGACACATTGCCGAACACCCATAGACGTTGTATTGTGTTGGTGACAAATAGAGACTACAACAGCCTTTATTTTTCTCACTAATTTATTCCTTAAGCTTAATCGCGCTGTGAAGTAAAATTCATCGATTTTATTTCTCTCTGAAATAAAATGAAATAAAATCAACATGGTAACAACAGCAGCTGACATCCAGACAACTCCCACTGTAACGACAGCAACGGCTACAATGAGGCCCAAGCTCATCGCAAGGCCGTTCGACGCGGACAAACCCGCGCTATGGTTCGCGCAGCTGGAGACACAGTTCGCTGACCTGGGATACGTCACCGAGTCAGATAAGTACAACAAAACGGTACCGCTGATCGACACTGCTTACGCCGCAGAAGTCGAACATTTAATTGTTTTCAGACCTGTAACAAATCCATACCAAACATTAAAAAACGAACTAATCAGATGTTTCACAAAATCCAGGACTGCGAACAGCATCCAATTGCTCGACAGGGAGAGCATTGGGGATCGAATCCCGTCGAAACACCTGAGACATTTAAAAAATCTTGTTCCAGGCATTGACGACGAGGTCCTGAAAACGCGCTGGTTGTCTCATCTCCCCGAGCAGACGCAAGCTACACTCGCCACCCAGCAGAACGCTTCCATTGATGATCTCGCGAAGCTAGCAGACAGGGTGCACGAGGTATTCAACCCGAACAGCGTCGCAGCAATCACCGGCTCGTCAGCCAACGCAGTCAACACGGCACTCCTCGAGCGAATTGAGCAGCTGACGGCGACCGTTGCCGCCGNCGACGAGGTCCTGAAAACGCGCTGGTTGTCTCATCTCCCCGAGCAGACGCAAGCTACACTCGCCACCCAGCAGAACGCTTCCATTGATGATCTCGCGAAGCTAGCAGACAGGGTGCACGAGGTATTCAACCCGAACAGCGTCGCAGCAATCACCGGCTCGTCAGCCAACGCAGTCAACACGGCACTCCTCGAGCGAATTGAGCAGCTGACGGCGACCGTTGCCGCCGTGCAAACGCGCGACCCACGGTCTCGTTCACGAACACGTCGAGACGGCTCACAGGGTCAGCCCAGCCACTCGCGCCGACAGCGCGACAGGCCTCCAATCGCATGGCCAGTCCGATTCCGCGCGACGTCTGTCAAGCTCCTCGAGATCAACGAGGATTCACCGTACGCGTCGATCCTCAAAGAGTTCCCAGCAATAACAAAACCGGGAGGATTGCTCAGAAAAGCGGAGCACTCCACCGTTTATCACATAAGGACAACACCAGGACCACCAATCTCCTGCAGAGCTCGCCGCCTAGCGCCGGATAAACTCATAACCGCTCAAGCGGAGTTCTCCAGCATGCTGACGCTCGGAACCGCGAGGAGATCTGAAAGTCCCTGGGCATCCGCGCTCCACCTAGCCCCTAAGGGCAACAATGGATGGAGGCCATGCGGTGATTGCCGCGCGCTCAATGACAGGACAATACCAGATAAGTATCCTGTTCGTTATCTAAAAGATTTTGCTGCCAACCTTCATGGCAAAACAATCTTTTCCACCATAGATTTGGTTAAAGCCTTCAACCAAATTCCAGTGGCACGCGAAGACATCCAGAAAACAGCAATAATCACGCCATTTGAACTCTTCGAATTCCCATAGATGACATTTGGCCTCAGACACGCAGCTCAGACATTCCAACGTCTGATCGACGAGGTCACACGCGATCTACCATTTTTGTTCCCGTACATAGACGACATCTTGGTAGCATCGGAAAACGCGGAGCAACATCGCGAGCACCTGAGGATCCTCTTCCAACGGCTCCAGGACTACGGGCTGATAATCAACGTCGCCAAATCAGTCCTCGGACAGCCAGAGGTACTTTTCCTCGGACTCGTGATCAACGCTCAAGGAATTAAACCCCCCAAGGATCGAGTCAACGCGATCCTGGAGTTTACAAGGCCAACAACGGTTAAATCGCTACGCAGATACCTCGGAACTCTAAATTTCTACCGGAATTTCACCAAGGGAGCAGTAGAAATCCTCGCCCCGCTGAACGCCGTGACTTAGGGGACGAACGTCAAGGGAAAGCAACCAGTAGCCTGGTCTCCAGCCCTGGAAGAAGCATTCACGCGCAACAAGCAAGCGCTAGCAGAAGCCACTCTGTTGTCTCATCCAAATATCGAGGCAGAGTGGGCTATCTTCACAGACGCGTCGGATCACGCGATCGGTGCCGTTCTACAGCAGGAACACCACGGTTCCTGGCAGTCGTTAGCCTTCTTCAGCAAGAAACTTGGAATTTCTTCGTAGAAACACGCGGCTTACGACAAGGAATTGCAAGCAATCTACGAGGCAGTACTGCACTTCAGGCACATCTTTGAAGGACGCCATGTGATAATTTTCACCGATCACAAACCGCTGACTCACGCGTTCCAACAGAAACCGGAACGAGCTTCACCCTGGCAATACAGGAGACTGGACTACATCGCCCAGTTTTCCACGGACATCAGATACGTCGCGGGCCCAGACAACGTCGTGGCAGACGCCCTATCACGAGTAGAGGAAATCACGACTCCCGTCACACCTCAGCAGCTGGTAGATGCCCAACACGATGATCAAGAACTCCGACAATTACTCCAGCGACCGGACGTGAACCTGCGACTGGACCGCTTACAAGTCCCAGGAATGGACGAACCACTGTACTGTGATGTATCATCAGGTACAGTTCGCCCATACGTTCCTGCTCCGCTGAGACAACAGGTCCGCAGCTCACTGCACTCAATGGCTCATGCTGAACCCAAAGGCACGCGAAAACTCGTGACACAACACTACGTGTGGCCTGGCATAAACAAAGACTGTGCCCAATGGACCAAACACAGTCTGGAGTGCCAGAAAAACAAGATAACGCGACAAACGGGCATACCAATAGCTAACATCGAGACACCATCACGACGATTCGAACACATACACGTCGATTTAGTCTCTCTTCCTGCGTCAAAAGGACACAGCTGGTGCTTGAGCATCGTCGACAGATTTACGCGATACCCAGAAGCAGTTCCACTGATCGACTCGAGGACGCCAACAGTAGTCAATGCGATTCTTTATCACTGGATCGCGCGCTTCGGCATCCCCCTGAGAATTACATCTGACCAGGGCGGTCAATTCTTCTCAGACACCTTCAAGGAGCTTACGCGAATTCTGGGCACCGAGAGGTTGATGACGACGCCATTTCATCCTCAATCAAACGGCATGGTTGAGAGAATACATCGACAACTGAGAGCAGCACTGCGATGCCATGGCGAAGCTTGGTACGACGCACTTCTCCTGGTACTTCTAGGGTTGAGATCCGCGTGGAAAGAGGATCTTCAAACGACTCCCGCCGAGGTAACATACGGGGAACCGATCCGTCTACCTGGAGAATTCCGCATCCCATCGAACCAACAAGCAGCAGCACCGGAATTGGTGAGAAATCTACGCGAGCATTTCCGCAGGATCGCACCGACTCCCGCTGCACGTCACGGTACACGTTCAACCTTCATCTTCAAGGATCTAGCGACGTGTACACGTTTTTGTCCGCGATGACCACGTGCGAATGGCATACCGATCACCATACATCGGCCCATGCCGCGTAATCAGTCGTGATGACAAATACTTCGTCATTTGGTACAAGTCCGGCGGATTGGGTAACTCCAAGAATACACCGTTCTTCATCGACCGACTGAAACTAGCGTACGTACTGCCGGAGGACATGGACCAGGTCCACGGACAGCCTCCACCGCCAGACGTACCAGAAGAGCCTCAACAACAACAGAATCAGCCGCAGCCGAGCACGAGCACGGCGAACAGGACTCAGAGGCCGAGGAGACGCGTAAACTTCGCGAACAGACCGACAATCCACGTCTATACTGTCTAAATTTCCTCATCAAAATTTTTTTTTCACCTGCTTATTATATTTCACCTGTTCCGAGATTAATCTTTTTCTGTTGCAGTGCTGAAAAACTACCTTTTTTCACTTAAGCAGGGGAGTCATGTAGCGTCTCGTTACACACACACCAACGCGTAACACATGCATGGATACGACAACGCTGAGAGACGACTGGACATCGGTGACATCATCGCGCTCTGTCACGCGCCCAGTATAAAATGCCTCTCGCTCGCACCTATTGTCATGCGTATCCAAATTCCCGTCTTACGCGATTTAAGATAGTCAGTAGAGTCTAACACTGACCTCCGATCAGATTGATTATTCACTTTGATCACTTTGATTATTCTTTCTCTTTTGTATATATATTCTAAACGTCTTGATTAAACTGTAATTTAAATACTAATTACATTTGTTAGTGAATCCCTCAACAACCTCAATTCCTACGGGGGGGGGGGGGAATTTGAAAGTAACGTACCCATTTTGCCTCATTATTTTTTTTCCCAATGTAGGGGGGAGAGTTACAATTTGAAAAATTAGCAACAAATCCATTTTACCCCATTGTTGTTTTTCTCAATGAATAAAGATGGAGTGGCGGTGGGGGGGGGGGGAATTTTTAAAATTAGTACCTTACCCATTTTGCCCCATTGTTGTTTTTCTCAATGAATAAAGATGGAGTGGCGGTGGGGGGGGGGGGAATTTTTAAAATTAGTACCTTACCCATTTTGCCCCATTGTTGTTTTTCTCAATGAATAAAGATGGAGTGGCGGTGGGGGGGGGGGGAATTTTTAAAATTAGTACCTTACCCATTTTGCCCCATTGTTGTTTTTCTCAATGAATAAAGATGGAGTGGCGGTGGGGGGGGGGGGAATTTTTAAAATTAGTACCTTACCCATTTTGCCCCATTGTTGTTTTTCTTAATGAATAAAGATGGTTCGGCGGGGTGAGGGGAATATTAAAAATTAGTTACATATCCATTTTGCCCCAATTTTTTTTTCACAATGAAGGGGGGGAATGACAATAGTAAAAATTAGTGTCAAACTCATTGTACCCGATTGGCTTTTTTTTCTTAATCAATAAAGATGGAGCAGGGGGGTGGGGAATTTTGAAAATGAGTAACGTACCCATTGTTTGATCTCGTTGTTTTGTTTCTTAATCAATAGTGGGGGGGGGGGGG
>NW_021681092.1:33957-46685 GCF_001412515.2 Diachasma alloeum
GGGGGGGGGGAGGAGAGAGTATTCAATTGGAAAAATTAGTAACAAACCCATTTTACCCCATTTTTTTTCCTTAATAAATAAAGGTGGAGTGGGGGGGAATTTTTAAATTAGTAACGAACCCATTTTGCCCCATTGTTTTTTTTTCACAATGAAAGGGAGGGTGGGGGAAGTTACAATAACAAAAATACACAATATACACTATTGTGCACCAGAGCGAAAAGCGATGTTTTTTCCGTCCAAGATGCGCATGGTATTTTTTAACATGTCTGCAAAGAAAAGTTTGTATTTTGCTTTCTGATGAACGGCAGAAAAGTGAGTACTTTCTATCCGAGGGCGGGAAGTTACTTCCGACAGAGAAAAGTACTGAATTGCTGTCCTTGGGTGGAAAGTAAACAGTACTTCCCGCTCGAGAGATCAACTTTCCACCCTAGGTCGCGAAGTACTCACTTTCTTCCCACTCATCAGAGGGCAAAGTATGAACTTTTCGTGCAGATGTGTGAAAATAGTATATTTCTAATCTAGGGAGGGAAAATAAAGGATCCTCAGCCGCCAGTGCAATTACCAGCCGAGCCGAAGGCGAGGTTGGTAAACACGCGGCTGAGAGTCCTTTATTTTATTGCCCGTGGTTAGAAGGCGATTTTCCGTCTCGTCGTAGGCACAAAGTGAGAGTTCCCTCCCGGGAAGCGGTAGGGTCCAATTATTCACCCTCAGGTACTTGGCCGACATAGGTCACTAATTATAAAAACGACCTTATGTACTCGATTGTACATCGTTGGTACATGATTGCACAATGAAAATTTGTGTTTGTAGATTCACTCATGAATTTAAAAAAATTAATGGAATTTTTGCATGACGCTAGCCGACAAAAAATGAAAAATCACGTAATTGAACTAAATTAAGGTTCAGTTTCCAAGGAAATCGTTTGTACATTATGAATTTGATATTTTTATCGTTTGTACATTCATTGTTAATGAGTAAAGCTAATATAAATAATCATGCTCTGCTATCTCCAAGGTCGTATAATTAGCAGACAAATAATGAATTTTCGGATGAAACTAATTCCTAGCATTTGGGAATAGTTTGGCATAGTTGAGGAATACAATTTCATAGTTTAGGAGCTAATAGTTAATTTATAAATAATCATTATTTTATATGGCGTATAGTTAGCACGTAAAGTAATTTGAAATTATTCTAATAGACCTTTTCATTCTGGAAATCTAGGGGAAATATTTATTTCGTTCTTTCAACGAAAAAATCTCCGAAAAAACCATGGAAAATTATCTCCGAAAAACCATGGAAAGTCACATGACCGTCATATGACGGGTCATGTGATGCATTTGCATCGCTACTCCTCCCTCGAAATCGCATTAGAATTGTTTGTTTTCATGTTTATTTTAAGTGACTTCACCTGCTAACTATACGCTAAATAAAACAATAATTATTTATGAATTAACTATTGGTTCCTAAACTATGCAATGGCATTCCTAAACTATCTTAAACTATTACCAAATGGTAGGAATTAGTTTCATCCGGAAATTCATTATTTGCCTGCTAATTATACATCCTTGGTGCCCTGGCGAAGCGGTATCCATGTAGTTGCATGGATGCTTCCATGGATGGTTACATGGATGTTGGTTTGGAGTAAAAAACGTCTAAAATGACTGAAATAAGGTTCCAAAAATAATTTAAAAAATAAAAATGAGTAATTTGTTGCAATTCAACCTCTTTAGTTGGTTAATTGCAATAAATACGAAAAAATTATTGATAGCGTGAGAAGGCTCGATCGGGGAATGCCGTGGGATGGCGGCAGTGTCGACTTCTTGACTGGGTCGGTCAAGTCGGCAGCGTTTGGCGGGAGAATGTTGCTGAATTTGAAATGTTATAATTTGAAATGTTATACCAGGGCCCGGAACTTCGCCCGATTACGATTGTCCATTACAATTGAATGATTGTTGATAACAATGGTAATCACATGAAGTTCGGGGCCCTGGTAATAATATAAATACTAATATTTCGGATTTTCACTATGACCCTTATCTATGACCGTCATCGTGATCGTCATTTTTTACCCTCATCCTGACTCTTATGTTGACCCTTATTATGAACCTCATTGTGAACCATATTTTTAACCGTCATTTTTTACACTCATCGTAACCCTTATTTTTGACCCTCTCTCGGACCATTATTCGTGACCCTTATTATAAACCTTATTTTTGAGCCTCACGCTGACAACACTCATCGTGAACCTCATTATGACTTTTATTTTTTTCCCTCTCTCTGACCCTTATTTTTACCCTCATTCTGACCAGTATTTTTGACCCTCATTATCACCCTTATTTTTTACTCTCTCTGACCCTTATTTGTGAGCCACATTATGACACTAATTTTTACACTGATCCTGAACTTTATTATAACCCTAATTTGTTATATTCATTGTAACTAGTATTTTTGACATTGATTGTAACTAGTATTTTTGACCCTCATTATGACCCTCGTTCGGACCCTTATCTTTGACCCCCATTATGAAGCTTATTTTTGACCCTCACTCTGACTAGTATTTTTGACCCTCATCATTTTGACCCGCATTATGACCCTTATTTTTGACACTCATTGTAACTAGCATTTTTACCCACATTATGACCCATATTTTTAACCCTCATTTCTGACCCTTATTTTTGACCCTCACTCTGACCATTATTTGTGACCCTTATTATAAACCTTATTTTTGAGCCTCACACTGACAACTATTTTTGACCCTCATTCCAGACCCTCATTCTGACTAATATATTTGACCCTCATTATGAACCTTATTTTTTACCCTTACCCTGACTGCTATTTTTGACTCTCACCCTGACCATTATTTTTTAGCTTCATCCTGACCCTCATTCGGACCCTTATTTTTGACCCTCATTCTAATTAGTATTTTTGAAGCGAATTCTGACTATTATGTTTGACCCTCATTGTGAACCTTATTATGAGCCTTATTTTTAACCCTCTCTCTGACCCTTATTTTTACCCCCATCCTGCTCCTTATTTTTTATACTCATCCTGACTCTTATTGTGAACCTTATTTTTGACCCTCAGTCTGACCCTCATTTTTGACCATTATTATGACTTTTATTTTTGACCCTCATTCTAACCAGTATTTTTGAACCTCATTCTGAATAGTATTTTTGACCCTTATTATTACCTTTATTTTTGACACTCATTTTGAACTTCATTTCTGACCCTTATTTTTGACCCTCATTCTGACTAGTATTTTTGACCCTCATTATGAGCTTAATTGTTGACCTGAATTATGACTACTATCTTTGACTCTCATTGTGAACCTCATTATGACCGTTCTTTTTGACTCTCTCTCTGACCCTTACTTTTGAGACTCATTCTGACCAGTATTTTTGACCCTCATTATGACCCTTAATCTTACCCTTACTTTTGACCCTAATTCTGACCTTTTTCCTTACCCTCATTGTGATCATTATTTTAATTAACACGTGCCCTTCTCCACAATTAGTGCCTGAAAAGGAATTTTTCCACGTGTTTCACAAATAAATTCGGCATTTGTATTACTACAGTTTTATTTTGAAAAATCATTTCATCACACTATAAACTGAGAGTTCAATGCATGATTGACTCAGGGAAACTTCGTACAAAAATAATGGAAGAACGAAAATACAAAATTGGTATTTCTCAATATATTATCGAACTTAGACTACGTATTATATGGTAAGCGATACCAACAAGGCCTGAATAAATTCAAGCATAACTTTTTATATAAAATTACCTAGTTATCACAGACACTTCTATAAGTCCCATACTTTAATCAATGACTGTCTTTCATTTCATTAGTTTATTCGCCTGAGATACACCCGGTCGGGTTTTTATCACCTCTTATATTCACCCTCTAGGGTTTTTACATATTATTCTTCATCCTCAAAGTAAGGTTATAAAATAAACAACAAAATTCAGGAAATTTCTGAAAATTTGGAGGCTATTCAGCCATTTTCATTATTTAAAGGAAATTAAGGTTTTTTAAAGAAAATTCTAGTGATTTTGAGAACTTTCACGAAATCACTAGGGAATTCAGGGTGATTTTTTCGGAATTTCATGGAAATTCAAGCAGATCCTAGAAATTTCAATACAATATAAAAAATTCGGGAAATTTCAAAGGAATTCAGGGAGTCTCTTCAAGTTTGGGGGAATGAATTAGATAAGATTCAAGATATTTCACGGAAATTCAAGTGATTCCGCCGGAATTCTGGACGTTCTTAGGAATTCCAAGAGAATTCGAGAACGTCCTCGAAATTCAGAGGAAATTGGAGGACTTGTTAGAAACTTCTGAATAATTCAACGAGTTTCGAGAAATTTCAAAGGAATGCAAGGATTTTTTAGATATTTCTAGGGCATTTACAAAATTGGTATGAACTTAGGGGAAATTTAGAGAATTTGAAGAAAATTCTGGTGAATTCAATAACAGTTTAGAAATTTATATGAAATCAGAGGAATTCCTAGAAATTTCGTGGGAATTCCAATGGGTGACTATACATTTAGATGGATTGGGGGAGATTCTAGACATTTCGTAGGAAGTCCAGAAATTTTGACGCAATACGAAGGAATTCATGTAGGGGATGGTGGGAAAAAATGAAACACGGGGCAAAATGAAACAGCAAGAAAATCTTGTGATCTAAGGAAGATAGGACGATTTTTATGGGAATCTTTTTTGTAGAGAATTTTACAAGCTACAAAAAAGGTCGTCTTCAAAAATGTCCTATCTCCTTTAGATGACGAGATTTTCCCAGTGTTTCATTTTGCCCCGTGTTTCATTTTGCCCCATGCTCCCCTACTTTATGGCAATGTTTAGGGAATTAACGGAATTGCAAGGAATTTCGAGGGAATTCAGGGAGTTTCTACATAATTCAGATGAATACATGAACTTTCCATAAATTGAAAAAAAAATGAAATAAGTCATCTGACCCTAATTTCATGAGACAATTTTTTTTTTTACGCGTTATTTTTTTTCACTGAAAATTTGGGCCAAAAGGTCCTATGAACTCCTTCCTAGGGAATCTGAAATCTCCATGTTTTTGATGATTCTGAGTTATCTGAGCCCAATTTTTCGAGATAATTTGTTTCATTTTTTATGGGGAATTTTTCAATTTTTTCAAAATACGGATAAAAAAGTCGTGTAAACACTTTCCTTGGGAATAATGAATTTCCACGTTTCAGATATGTCTGGGTCATTTGAACCTAATTTTTCGGAACATAGTTTTTGGTCTGCTTAAAAACAATTAGGAGAAAATTCGAGCCCAGGGATCGTATAAATACTTTTCCAGTCAAGTTCTTTTCTCAATTTCTTCGCAAAAAAAAGTTTTCGATGGAAAACAAAAAACATTTTTAATTAATGAAAAAAATCAAAAAAAGGAAAAACGGCAGAAATAATATTTAGATAGAATAGAGTGAAATCCCACCTTCATTTTTGGATACTTTCCGAAACAAAAAGTTAGTTCCACAACAAAACTGAAAAATTTGCAATCCAGATGGGGAAAGGTGATACAACGCGGATTTTTTAACTTCTTTCGGAATTTCAGGACATTTCTGGTGATGTGAACAACTTTAAACCATGCTTAATCGATAGAACGGGAAATTTTCGCNGACAAAAAGTCGAAAATCAAAGAAATTGACTTTTCCGACGATAATGGGGAGAGTTTTTCAAAGCTCTTTTGATAGTAGAAAAAACCATCGGAAAAGTCTGTACAAAATTAAAATTTTCAAGGAACGAAACCCGACCAATTTTTCGCGAAATCACTCACAATACAATTTTGTGGTAATCATGCATTCCAGATTAACTCAAAAAATGGTCTTAAAAATGGCGGGGGGGAGGAGGGGAGATATTGAAAATTCACAANGGGGGGGGGGGGTATATTGAGAATTCACAACCAAAAAGAATTGAGTCGGTAAGTTTTTCAAAAATATCTGCGAAACTAAGGAAGATAGTGAATTTTTACTGAAAGGTGGACGGGGGAGGGTTGTACATGGAGAATTCAATAAAACTTCCTACCCCCCTCCCGCCCCAAATTTTCAGTAAAAATTGTCTATTTCCCTTAGTTTTGGACATATTTTTGAAAAACTTACTGACTCAATTTTTTTGGTTGCGAATTCCCAATGCACACGCCCTCTCCCCCAAATTTTCAGTAAAAATTCGCCATCTCCCATAATTTTGAATATTTTTTTGAAAAATCTATCGACTCAATTTCCTTGGTTGTGAATTCTCAATGCACCTCTCCCCCCCCAAATTTTCGTAAAAATTCGCGATCTCCTTTAGTTTCGGAGATATTTTGGAAAAACTCACCAACTCAATTTTAAAAGATTGTGATTTCTCAATGCCCAATCTCCTCCCCCCCTCACCCACTGCGGAAGCGTTTTTACGACCTTTTGGCGCAAATTTTCGAAAAAGTCAAAAAATTACGCTTGAAAAAAATGAAAAAAATTGTCCTGTAAAATTGGGCTCAGATGACCCAGCATCATCCAAAACGTGAAGATTTCATATTTTCTGGGAAAGTGTTTATACGACCTTTTGGCCTGAATTTTCAAAATTTTTCAGATTCCTTGTAAAAAAATAAAAAATTTGGTTCCGAAGAAATAGGCTCAGATGACTCGAAAACATCTGAAACGTGGAGATTTCATATCCTCTGGATGATGCTGAATGGTCTGAGCCCAACCTTTTAGGACACTTTTTTTCCATTTTTTCAAAGATTCAATTCAAAATTTTGAAAATGTCTTTCATTTCGAAAATGTGCTTAAGAGGTTCCCCTCTTTAGCACATTTCTATCGAATTAGGCGAACTTAATCCCCTAATTCGATAGATTCAAGAATATTTTTGCCTTGAAACCATTATTTTTTGGTTGATTAATTTCATTTATTTATTTTCTGAAATTATTATTTTTTTTTCTAAATTTTAGCCGGATGCAAATTCTAAACTGTAGATTCGAGAATGTAGAAAAAAAATCTCGAATTTACTTCTTTTTTTTCTGTGTGTCATTATTCCAATTCCAAATTACAGAAGGGAATTTGGAAATATTAAAGTGAATCATCCCGTCAATTAAGTAATTGGGAAATAACGAATGAATTATCTAGCTAATCGGAAAATCGTCGAAGTCAGATTCGAAATTACCCATGTAATTTGGAGAACTACAATATGAAATTACTTGCCCATTCCAGTAATTCGGTATTGTGAATATTTATTATTCAATAATCTGTAATCTGAGAAATCAAATTCCCGGTTAGTCAAGTATTCTCCAATGGCATTTTATTAGATTATTTCTATCGCCGATAGTTAGTAGAGGTCATTGAAAATTCCTTCGAATATTTTGGTAATTTGCGATTAGGGCTAATAAAAACTCATGTATTTCCCAATCGATTCAGAAGAATTATAAATTTCAAAGGATTAATGGGTTACTGATATACAACTTGATATTTAATTGTAATCTCCAATTATTTTTCTTAAATTACGAAAGAAAAATGTAATTTAATATTCAGGAACGCCAAATTCCCAATTTTCCCATCCCTGCTGTGAATTTATATAATTTTATCGAGGAGTAATTAATGGAATTTTAAAAGAGAGATTTCAATGTTTGATTTTGAGTCAACGGCTGAGCCTCACCCTGTTGGAAATTGCTGGCGATTTTTTCTACAACTAGGGGACTAAAAAAACTATCAATTTTTTTCAGATTTTTTCGGCAGCTCACTTCGGAGATATGATTTTTTCTTAGTTTTTTCATTTTTCTCCAATATCTCGGGTTCTATTTATCCGATTTTGATATTCCATGCGTCAAAATGTTCAATTTTCTACCACCTATAGGAATATTATGGGTAAAGTTTTTTATCCAATCCGTAAGTGCTCATAATTACGAAATTTCCAAAGAAAAAGTTGAAAAACTCGAATTTTCGAAATTACGTCACGTTTGATTTTCCTCATGTTTTTTTCAATGATTCTTATGATCGAAACAAGTATTTTGAGCCTTCATACAAGTTGGATTTCGTCCTAGATATATTTTAATTTTAAATTTTTTCTGTTCGAAATTCCGCAAATTTGATCAAAACATCCCAAAACATCTTTGATTATAGATGGAAAAAATATGTAATATATAGGTATACATTAAAATTCACTTCATACCGTTTATAATCAAAGTCAATCAACTCCATTCTGGGATATTTTGACCAAATTCGCAGAATTTCGAAGAGAAAAAATTAAAAATAAAATAAATCCAGAACGAAACCATTCAAAAATCAATTTCTCCCCTCCCCAATTGAGATGAAGGAATGAAACCAAAGTCTACCGATAGAGAATGGTATTGTTAATAAATGACATCGGTTTCACTTCTTAATCTCAATTAGGAGCGAAGGAATGAATTTTCAAAAGCGCGGAATAACCCCGAATGGTTCTCCGGCGTCGAGTGAGCTTGGAGAGGCTTCCCCGATTGGAAAATTCATTTCTCCCCCCCTAATTGCGATGAAGGAATGAAAGCAGCAACTATTGATCGAGAATTATATACTCAATAAATGACAGCGGTTTCATTCCTTAATCTCTATCAGGAGAGTAACTCCGGACAAGTTCTTCTCAATCAAAAATTAATTTCTTCCCTCCCTAATTGAGATGAAGGAATGAAACCAAAGCCTACCGATCGAGAATTGTATTTCTAATGAATCATATCGGTTTCACGTCTTAATCTCAATTAGGAGCGGAGGAATGAATTTTCTAAAGCGCGGAGTCACCCCGAACGGCTCTTCGGCGTCGAGTGAGCCCGGAGGGGCTCCCCCGATTGGAAAATGTATTTCTCTCCCCCTAATTGCCATGAAGGAATGAAAGCAACGTCTATCGATCGAGAATTATATTCTCAATAAATGACAGCGGTTTCATTCCTTAATCTCAATTAGGAGGGGAGGAATGAATTTTCAAAGCGCGGAGAAACTCTGGATAAGTTTTTCTCATCAAAAAATTCATTTCTCCCCTCCCTAATTGAGATGAAGGAATAAAACCAACGCCTGTCGATCGAGAATTATATTTTCAATAAATGACAGCGGTTTCATTTCTTAATCTCAATTAGGAGCGAAGGAATGAGTTTTCAAAAGCGCGGACTAACCCCGAACGGCTCTCCGACGTCGAGTGAGCCTGGAGGGGCTCTCGCGATTGGAAAATTCTTTTCTCCTCCTCCTAATTGAGATGAAGGAATGAAACCAAATCCTACCGATCGAGAATTGTATTTTCAGTAAATGACACCGGTTTCACTTCTTAATCTTAATTAGTAGCGGAGCAATGAATTTTCAAAAGCGCGGTGTAACCCCGAACGGCTCTCCGGCGTCGAGTGAGCCCGGAGGGGCTCCCCCGATTGGAAAATTCATTTCTCTCCCCCTAATTGCCATGAAGGAATGAAAGCAGCTTCTATCGATCGAGAATTATATTCTCAATAAATGACAGCGGTTTCATTCGTTAATCTCTATCAGGAAAGGAGGAATGAATTTTCAAAACGCGCAGTAACTCTGGCCAAGTTCTTCTCATTCAAAAATTCATTTCTCCCTTCCCTAATTGAGATGAAGGAATGAAACCAAAGCCTACCGATCGAGAATTATATTTGTAATAAATGACATCGGTTTCATTCCTTAATCTCAATTACGGAGGGGAGAAATTAATTTTTATTCCTCTAGGCACGGAAAACCGCGATTCTAACCTCGCTTCGCTCGGTCAAGTCGTGGTTTTCAGTCCTCGAGGCATAAAATATCGTGTGCCACACGGCAGTAAAAGTATTTTCTGACTCATGTGATTATAACGTCCTATTCGTCAGAAAATACTTTTACTCCCTAGGGCCACAATATACTATTGAATGAGAAGAACTTGTCCCGAATTACTTCGCCATTTGAATATTCATTCCTCCGCTCCTAATTGAGATTAAGGAATGAGACCGCTGTCATTTATTGAGAATATAATTCTCGATCGATAGATACTGCTTTCATTCCTTCATCGCAATTAGGGGGGAGAACTGAATTTTTCAATCGGGGGAGCCCCTCTGGGCTTACTCGACGTCGGAGAGCCGTTCGGGGTTAGTCCGCGCTTTTGAAAATTCATTCCTTTGCTTGTAATTGAGATTAAGGAATGAAACCGTTGTTATTTATTGAAAATATAATTCTCGATCGACAGGCGTTGGTTTTACTCCTTCGTCTCAATTAGCGAGAGGAGAAATGAATTTTTTAATGAGAAGAACTTATCCAGAGTTTCTCCGCTCTTTGAAAATTCATTCCTCCGCTCCTAATTGAGATTAAGAAATTAAACCGCANCTCCTCCTAATTGAGATGAAGGAATGAAACCAAATCCTACCGATCGAGAATTGTATTTTCAGTAAATGACACCGGTTTCACTTCTTAATCTTAATTAGTAGCGGAGCAATGAATTTTCAAAAGCGCGGTNGAAGTGAAACCGATGTCATTCATTAGAAATACAATTCTCGATCGGTAGGCTTTGGTTTCATTCCTTCATCTCAATTAGGGAGGGAAGAAATTGATTTTTGATTGAGAACAACTTGTCCGGAGTTACTGCGCGCTTTGAAAATTCATTCCCTCTCTCCTGATAGAGATTAAGGAATGAAACCGCTGTCATGTACTGAGTACATAATTCTCGATCGATGGATGCTGCTTTCATTCCTTCATCGCAATTAGAGGGGGAGAAATGAATTTTTCAATCGGGGAAGCCTCTCCGAGCTCACTCGACGCCAGAGAACCATTCGGGGTTATTCCGCGCTTTTGAAAATTCATTCCTTCGCTCCTAATTGAGATTAAGAAGTGAAACCGATGTCATTTATTAACAATACCATTCTCTATCGGTAGACTTTGGTTTCATTCCTTCATCTCAATTGGGGAGAGGAGAAATTCATTTTTGAATGGTTTCGTCCTGANGAATAATGACACACAGAAAAAAAAGAAATAAATTGAAGATTTTTTTTCTACATTCTCGAATCTGCAGTTTAGAATTTGCATCCGGCTAAAATTTAGAAAAAAAAAATAATAATTTTAGAAAATAAATAAATGAAATTAATCAACCAAAAAATGATGGTTTCAAGGCAAAAATATTCTGAAATCTATCGAATTAGGGGATTAAGTTCCCCTAATTCGATAGAAATGTGCTAAAGAGGGGAACCTCTTAAGCACATTTTCGAAATGACAGACATTTTCAAAATTTTGAATTCAACCTTTGAAAAAGTGGAAAAAAATTGTCCTAAAAGGTTGGGCTCAGACGATTCAGCATCATCTGAAACGTCCAGATTCATTATTCCCTAAAGTGGACAATTCACGTGAGTTGTGCTAAAAGGTCGTATAAAGACTTTCCCAGAGGATATGAAATCTCCACGTTTCAGATGTTTCTGATTCATCTGAGCCTATCTTTTCGGAACCAAATGTTTTATTTTTCGACAAGGAATTTGAAAAATTTTGAAAATTCAGGCCAAAAGGTCGTATAAACACTTTCCCAGAAAATATGAAATTTTNAAATTGTCCTAAAAGGTTGGGCTCAGACGATTCAGCATCATCTGAAACGTCCAGATTCATTATTCCCTAAAGTGGACAATTCACGTGAGTTGTGCTAAAAGGTCGTATAAAGACTTTCCCAGAGGATATGAAATCTCCACGTTTCAGATGTTTCTGATTCATCTGAGCCTATCTTTTCGGAACCAAATGTTTTATTTTTCTACAAGGAATTTGAAAAATTTTGAAAATTCAGGCCAAAAGGTCGTATAAACACTTTCCCAGAAAATATGAAATTTTCACGTTTTGGATGATGCTGGGTCATCTGAGCCCAATTTTACGGGACAATTTTTTTGATTTTTTTCAAGCGTAATTTTTTGACTTTTTCGAAAATTTGCGCCAGATGGTCGTAAAAACGGTTTCCCAGAGGGAGAGGAGGGAGGAGATTGGGCATTGAGAAATCACAATCTTTTAAAATTGAGTTGGTGAGTTTTTCCAAAATATCTCCGAAACTAAAGGAGACCGCGAATTTTTACGAAAATTTGGGGGGGGGGGAGGTGCATTGAGAATTCACAACCAAGAAAATTGAGTCGATAGATTTTTCAAAAAAATATTCAAAATTAGGGGAGTTGGCGAATTTTTACTGAAAATTTGGGGGAGAGGGCGTGTGCATTGAGAATTCACAACCAAGAAAATTGAGTCGATAGATTTTTCAAAAAAATATTCAAAATTAGGGGAGTTGGCGAATTTTTACTGAAAATTTGGGGGAGAGGGCGTGTGCATTGAGAATTCACAACCAAGAAAATTGAGTCGATAGATTTTTCAAAAAAATATTCAAAATTAGGGGAGTTGGCGAATTTTTACTGAAAATTTGGGGGAGAGGGCGTGTGCATTGAGAATTCACAACCAAGAAAATTGAGTCGATAGATTTTTCAAAAAAATATTCAAAATTAGGGGAGTTGGCGAATTTTTACTGAAAATTTGGGGGAGAGGGCGTGTGCATTGAGAATTCGCAACCAAAAAAATTGAGTCGGTACGTTTTTCAAAAATATCTCCAAAACTAAGAGAAATAGACAATTTTTACTGAAAATTTGGGGCAGGAGGGGGGTAGGAAGTTTTATTGAATTCTCCATGTACAACCTTCACCCTCCACCTTTCAGTAAAAATTCACTATCTTCCTTAGTTTCGCAGATATTTTTGAAAAACTTACCGACTCAATT
>NW_021681092.1:46792-69887 GCF_001412515.2 Diachasma alloeum
CCCCCCCCCCGCCATTTTTAAGACCATTTTTTGAGTTGATCTGGAATGCATGATTAACACAAAATTATATTGTGAGTGATTTCGCGAAAAATGGGTCGGGTTTCGTTCCTTGAAAATTTTAATTTTGTAGAGACTTTTCCGATGGTTTTTTCTACTATCAAAAGAGCTTTGAAAAACTTTCCCCATTATCGTCGGAAAAGTCAATTTTTTTGATTTTCGACTTTTTGTCATCTTTTTTGTTGTAATTCTGGATGTCAGAAGATATGATAAGACATTTTTTGAGTCTTCAATATGTATTATTGGCGAAAATTTCCCGTTCTTTCCATTAAGCATAGTTTAAAGTTGTTCACATCACCAGAAATGTCCTGAAATTCCGAAAAAAGTTAAAAATTCCGCGTTGTATCACCTTTCCGCATCTGGATTGCAGATTTTTCATTTTTGTTGTGGAACTAACTTTTTGTTTCGGAAAGTATGCAAAAATGAAGGTGGGATTCCACTCTATTCTATCTAAACATTATTTCTGCCCTGTTTTGCCTTTTTTTGATTTTTTTCATTAATTAAAAATGTTTTTTGTTTTCCATCGAAAACTTTTTTTTGCGAAGAAATTGAGAAAAGAAAATTTTATTGGAAAAGTATGTATACGATCCCCGGGCTCGAATTTTTAAAGTCTCCTAATTGTTTTTAAGCAGACCAAAAACTATGTTCCGAAAAATTAGGTTTAAATGACCCAGACATATCTGAAACGTGGAAATTTATTATTCCCAAGGAAAGTGTTTATACGACTTTTTTATCCGTATTTTGAAAAAATTGAAAAATTCCCCATAAAAAATGAAAAAAATTATCTCGAAAAATTGGGCTCAGATAACTCAGAATCATCAAAAACATGGAGATTTCATATTCCCTGGGAAAGAGTTCATAGGACCTTTTGGCCCAAATTTTCAGTGAAAAAAAATTACGCGTAAAAGAATAAAAAAAATTGTCTCATAAAATTAGGCTCAGATGACTTATTTCATTTTTTTTTCAATTTATGGAAAGTTCATGTATTCATCTGAATTATGTAGAAACTCCCTGAATTCCCTCGAAATTCCTTGCAATTCCGTTAATTCCCTAAAAATTTCCATAAAATACATGAATTTCTTCGTATTGCGTCAAAATTTCTGGACTTCCCATGAAATGTCTAGAATCTCCCCCAATCCATCCAAATGTCTAGTCACCCGTGGAATTCCCACGAAATTTCTAGAAATTCCTCTAATTTCATATAAATTTCTAAACTGTTATTGAATTCACCAGAATTTTCTTCAAATTCTCTAAATTTTCCCTAAGTCCATACCAATTTTGTAAATTCCCTAGAAATATCTAAAAAATGCTTGCATTCCTTTGAAATTTCTCGAAACTCGTTGAATTATTCAGAAGTTTCTAACAAGTCCTCCAATTTCCTCTGAATTTCGAGGAAGTTCTCGAATTCTCTTGGAATTCCTAAGAACGTCCAGAATTCCGGCGGAATCACTTGAATTTCCGTGAAATATCTTGAATCTTATCTAATTCATTTTCCCAAACTTAAAGAGACTCCCTGAATTCCTTTGAAATTTTCCGAATATTTTAGATTGTATTGAAATTTCTAGGAACTGCTTAAATTTCCATGAAATTAAAAAAAAATCACCCTGAATTCCCTAGTGATTTCGTGAAAGTTCTCAAAATCACTAGAATTTTCTTTAAAAAACCTTAATTTCCTTTAAATAATGAAAATGGCTGAATAGCCTCCAAATTTTCAGAAATTTCCTGAATTTTTTTGTTTATTTTGTAACCTTACTTTGAGGATGGAGAACAATATATAAAAACCCTAGAGGGTGAATATAAGAGGTGATAAAAATCCGACAGGGTGTATCTCAGGCGAATAAACTAATGAAATGAAAGACAGTCATTGATTAAAGTATGGTACTTATAGAAGTGTCTGTGATAACTAGGTAATTTTATGTAAAAAGTTATGCTTGAATTTATTCAGGTCTTATTTGTATCGCTTACCATATAATACGTAATCTAAGTTCGATAATATATTGAGAAATACCAATTTTGTATTTTCGTTCTTCCATTATTTTTGTACGAAGTTTCCCTGAGTCAATCATGCATTGAACTCTCAGTTTATAGTGTAATGAAATGATTTTTCAAAATAAAACTGTAGTAATACAAATGTCGAATTTATTTGTGAAACACGTTCTTGGAAAAATTCCTTTTCCAAGGTCAAAAATACTAATCAGAGTGAGGGTCAAAAATAAGGGTCAGAGAGAATAAAAAATAAGGGTCATAATGAGGGTCAAAAATACTGGTCAGAATGAGGGTCAACAATGAGGGTAAAAATAAAAGTCAGAGAGAGGGAAAAAATAAGGGTCATAATGTGTCAAAAATGAGGGTTAAAAATATGGTTCACAACAAGGTTCATAATGAGGGTCAACAATAGTAATCACAATGAATGTCAAAAATAAGGGTCAAAATAAGGGTCAGGATGAGGGTAAAAAATAATGATCACGATGACGGTCATAGATAGGTGTCATAGTGAAAATCCGAAATATTAGTATTTATATTATTACCAGAGCCCCGAACTTCATGTGATTACCATTGTTATCAACAATCATTCAATTGTTATTGACAATCGTAATCGGGCGAAGTTCCGGGCCCTGGTTATAACATTTCAAATTATAACATTTCAAATTCGGTTAGCGTCCGACAAAAACTTCATTAATTTTTGTAAATGAATGAGTGAATGTACAAACTCAAATTTTCATTATACAATCATGTACTAACGATGTATAATATCCCTGGCAACTTAGTATCCTGGCTGTTACGAGGATGTTACGAGGATGTAGCGAGGATATTATTTTAATGTGAAAAAGGCCAAAAATGACATAAATTCGGATCCGAAAATAGTTAAAATGTTGAAAGATGATCGATTTGTTTCAATTCATACAGTTTATTGTGTTATTTTCTAATAATTAGCAGAAATGGGTGAAAGTGTAATTATGCCAATACAATCCCTGATTAACGAATGCCGCGAGATGGCGTTAGGGTTAAATGACCACCCTGGTTGGCCGGGTTAACAGCACTGCGATTGCTGCCGCAGCAGTCGCAGGCCAGCCGTCTGCCGAACGAGTCGACAGAAGGGTGTTGCGGCGCATTTTGTTATTTTATTTTAGCTGAAAAAATGTTGATATTTTCAATTATTCAATGCTGATGACTGTCAGGGTGGAAAGTAGACGCATGTATCCGGAGGGATGAAAATTGAGGGGGCGAGGGGGAGGGGTCTGAGATTACATTTTTATAAAATTTATACCTTCGAGTACATGCACTGATTTTTTATAATTTTTTAAACAATGAATTTCGGGGAAAATCCATGAATACGCGGTTTCTCCGGGGGGTTGAAGACAGCCGCATGGATCCGGAGGGGTAAATTTGATAAAAATGTCATATCAGAACCCTCCCCCTCACACCCCTAAATTTTCATCCCTTCGGATATATGTGGGTGTCTTCAACCCCAGTCTCATGCATTTTCTTCGAAATTCATTGTTTGAAAAATTAAAAAAAATCAGCGCATGTTTCCGGAGGGGTAAATTTTATGAAAATGTAATGTCAGACCCCTTCCCCTCACCCCCGTAAATTTTCACCCCTCCGGATACATGGGGCGGTCTTCAACCCCCCGGAGAAACCGCATGATCATGTTTTTTCCCCGAAATTAATTTTTTTCTATATTATAAACAATCTTATTATAAATTATTATTAAAAATTTTTATTATTATTATAAAAAGAATTTCATTATAAAAAATTTTTTATTATAAAAAATCAACGCATGTTTCCGGAGGGGTGAATTTTATAACAATGTAATCTCAGACCCTTCACAGTGGGGTGAGGGGGGAGGGAGAGCCCTCACCCCACTAAATTTTCATCCTCCGGATATATGCGGGTGTCTTCAACCCCCCAAGAAAACCCCAGTCTCATGCATTTTCTCAGAAATTTATTTTTCGAAAAATTAAAAAAATCAGCGCATGTTTCCGAAGGAGTATATTTTGTAACAATATAGTCTCAGGCCCTCCCCCTCACCCCCGTAAATTTTCACCCCTCCGGATACATGCGGTTGTCTTCAACCCCCCAAGAAAACCCCAGTCTCATGCATTTTCTCAGAAATTTATTTTTCGAAAAATTAAAAAAATCAGCGCATGTTTCCGAAGGAGTATATTTTGTAACAATATAGTCTCAGGCCCTCCCCCTCACCCCCGTAAATTTTCACCCCTCCGGATACATGCGGTTGTCTTCAACCCCCCGGAGAAACCGCATGATCATGTATTTTCCCCGAAATTCGTTTTTTTTAATTATTTAAAATCAGCGCATGTTTCCGGAGGGGTAAATTTTATAAAAATGTAATGTCCCTTTCCCTCACCCCCTTAAATTTTCACCCCTCCGGATACATGCGGCTGTCTTCAACTTCCCGGAGAAACCGCATGCGCATGTATTTTCCCCAAATTTTTTTTTTTATATTGTAAAAAATCAGCGCATGTTTCCGGAGGGGTAAATTTTATAAAAATGTAATGTCCCTTTCCCTCACCCCCTTAAATTTTCACCCCTCCGGATACATGAGGCTGTCTTCAACCCCCCGGAGGAACCGCGTGATCCTGTATTTTCCCCGAAATTCTTTTTTTTTAAATATGAAAAATCTGCGCATGTTTCCGGAGGGGTAAATTTTATAAAAATATAATGTCAGACCCCTCCGGAGGGAAACATGCGCTGATTTTTTTTATTTTTCGAAAAATAAATTTCTGAGAAAATGAATGAGACTGGCGCATGTATCCGGTGGGATGAAAATTTAGGGGGTTGAGGGGGCCCTCTGGATATATGCGCTGATTTTTTATAATTAAAAAAAAAAAAGACTTTCGGGGAAAATACATGATCATGCGGTTTCTCCGGGGGGTTGAAGACAGCCGCGTGTATCCAGAGGGGTGAAAATTTACGGGAGTGAGGGGGAGGGGTCTGAGACTACATTGTTATAAAATTTACCCCTTCGGAAACCGGCCCTGATTTTTTTCAATTTTTCGATAAATAAATTTCTGAGAAAATGCATGACTGGGGTTTTTCTGGGGGGTTGAAGATACCCGCATATATCCGGAGGGATACAAATTTAGGGGGGTGAGAGAGAGGGGTATGAGATTACATTTTTATAAAATTTACCCCTCCGGAAACATGCGCTGATTTTTTAAATTAAAAAAAAAAGAATTTCGGGGAAAATACATGATCACGCGGTTCCTCCGGGGGGTTGAAGACAGCCCCATGTATCCGGAGGGATGAAAATTTAGCGGGGTGAGGGGGAGGGATCTGAGATTACATTTTTATAAAATTCACCCCTCCGGAAACATGCGCTGATTTTTTATAATCTAAAAAAAATTAATTTCGGGGAAAATACATGAGTACGCGGTTTCTCCGGGGGGTTGAAGACAGCCGCATGTATCCGGAGGGGTGTAAATTTAGGGGGCTGAGGGGGTGGAGGGATTGAGGAGTAGTCGGGAAGGTCACAATCCACTAACAAATGCAATTAAACTAATAATTACAGATTCATTATCCGCGTCAAATTAATACAAAGGTGAACAAAAAATAATATGATCCGATCAAGTGTGCGATACGAGCTGTATTGTTAGACTGAATTATATTCGCACGGGAAGGTGTCAACGAGGCTGCCGAATATCCTTCCGATTTGATGAATCAGAAAAGAATACGCGTGGCACTGAAGGTGCGAGTGAGACGGCAAATGCCTGTGCTCGTCGTTAGCCAGTGTTCGTGTTTTAGGATGTAGCGAGGCTCTACATGACTCCCCTGCTGGAAGTAAAAAAAACGTAGTTTTTTTGAATCTGCAACAGAAAATCATTATTTTAGGAACAGGGAAATTGCTCACGTTTGGCAAGCAGGTAAAAAACAAAAAAAAATTTGAATGAGGAGACTTAGACGTGGTAGACGTAAATTGTCGGTCTGTTGCNCCTGGTAGACGTGAATTGTCGGTCTGTTGGCGAATGTTACGCCTCTTCACCGTCTTCCAGCAGCGGGTGCCGTGCTCGTGCTCGGCTGCGGCTGGTCTTGTTGTTGAGGCTCGTCGGGTACGTCTTGGTGCGGAGTCTGTCCTGGAAGTTGATCCATGTCCTCCGGCAGTATGTACGCTGATTTCAGTCGGTCGATGGAGATCGGTGAGTTCTTGTAACTTCCCGAACCTCCGGACTTGAACCAGATGACGAAATATTTGTCGTGGCGACTGATGACGCGAAATGGGCCGATGTATGGTGGTCGGTATGCCATTCGCACGTGGTCGTCGTGAACGAAAACATGCGTACACGTTGATAAGTCCTTGGAGATGAACGTTGAACGTGTACCATGGTGTGCAGCTGGAACAGGCGCGATTGTACGAAAATGTTCGCGTAGATTTCTCACCAATTCCGGTGCTGCCGTTTGTTGGTTTGCTGGCACGAGGAACTCTGCGGATAGACGGATAGGTTTCCCATACGTTAGCTCAGCAGGGGTCGTTTGAAGGTCGTCCTTCCACGCGGATCTCAACCCTAAAAGTACTAGGGGAAGTGCGTCGAACCAAGCTCCGCCGTGACATCGCAGGGCTGCTTTTAGTTGGCGATGTAGCCTCTCAACCAAACCATTTGATTGAGAGTGAAAAGGCGTTGTCATGTTCCTCTTGGTGCCTAGGATTCGCGTGAGCTCCTTGAACGTGTCTGAGAAGAATTGACTACCTTTATCAGACGAAATTCTCCGAGGTATTCTGAAGCGTGCGATCCAGTGGTAGAGAATCGCGTTAACTACTGTAGGCAATTTTGCATCAATCAATGGAACTGCCTCTGGATACGGCGTGAATCGATCGACGATGATCAAACACCAGCTGTGTCCTTTGGAGTCAGGAAGAGAGATAAGATCGACGTGTATGTGTTCGAAACGTCGCGATGGTGTCTCGATTTCAGCTATTGGTGTAACCGCGTGTCGCGTGACTTTGTTTTTCTGGCATTTCAGGCAGTATTTGGTCCATTCAGAGCAGTCTTTATTCATGCTGGGCTAGACGTAGCGTTGCGTGACGAGTTTCCGTGAACCTCTGCATCCAGGATGAGCCATTGAGTGCAGCGAGTTGAATACTTGGTGTGAGAAAACCTGCTGGGCAGGCACATATGGGCGCACTGTACCTGATGAAACATCACAGTACAGTGGTTCGTTCATTCCTGGAAGTTGTTGGCGGTCCAGTCGTAGATTCACGTCCGGTTGCTGCAGTAGCCGTTGAAGCTCTTGGTCGTCGCCTTGGGCATCTATGAGTTGTTGCGTTGTGACAGCGGTTGAGACGGCTTCGACTCGTGACAGAGCATCTGCCACGACGTTGTGTGGGCCCGCGACGTTCCGGATGTCCGTAGAAAATTGGGCGATGTAGTCCAATCTTCGGTATTCCCAGGGTGAAGCTCGTTCTGATTTTTGCTTGAACGCGTGAGTCAGCAGTTTATGGTCAGTGAAAATTATCACATGACGCTTTTCAAAGATGTGTCTGAAGTGCACTACCGCTTCGTAGATCGCCTGGACTTTCCTGTCGTAAGTCGCGTGTATCTGCGAGGAAATCGTGAATTTCCTGCTGAAGAATGCAAGCGGTTGCCAGGAATTGCAGTGTTTCTGCTGTAAAACGGCTCCAATCGCATGATCTGACGCGTCCGTGAAAATGGCCCACTCTGCTTCAATATTTGGATGAGACAACAGAATGGCCTCTGCCAAAGCCTGTTTGCTGCGCGTGAAGGCTTCTTCAAGGGCTGGAGTCCAGGTTACTGGATGCTTTCCTTTGATGTTTAGACCCTGGGTAGCCGCGTTTAGTGGGGCCAGAATTTCTGCTGCTCCCTTGATGAACTTCCGGTAGAAATTTAAATTACCGAGGTACCTGTGCAGTGCTTTTACAGTAGTAGGCCTCGTGAATTCAATAATCCCATTGACTCGATCTCTGGGAGGCTTAATTCCCTGGGCGTTGATCATGTGTCCAAGAAAAATGACCTCTGGCTGCCCCAGGACTGATTTGGCGACGTTTACTATCAATCCGTAGTCCTGTAGGCGTTGAAAAAGTATTTTCAGGTGTTCGCAATGTTGTTCTTCGTTGTCCGATGCTACTAAAATGTCATGTATGTATGAAAACAGAAATGGTAGATCGCGTGTCACTTCATCTATTAGGCGTTGAAAGGTTTGAGCCGCGTTCCTGAGGCCGAACGACATGTACGGAAATTCAAAAAGTCCAAAAGGCGTGATTATCGCGGTCTTTTGGATGTCCTCAGGTGCAACTGGAATTTGATTGAACGCTTTGACCAGCTCTATGGTAGAGAAAATTGTTTTGCCGTACAAGTTGGCAGCAAAATCCTCTAAATAAAGAACAGGGTACTTATCTGGTATAGTTCTGTCGCACTTAACGAAGTGCGCGGTAATCTCCGCATGGTCTCCATTCGCCGTTCTTTTTCGGGGCCGAATGGAGCGGAGATGACCAAGGACTTTCACATCTCCTTGCAGTTCCCAGTTTTAACATGCTCGAAAATTCAGCATGCGCGATTTTGATTTTATCTGGCGCCAACCGGCGCGCTCTGCAGGAGATAGGTGGTCCCGGTGTCGTTCTAATGTGGTGGAGAGTAGAGTGCTCCGTGTTTCTGAGCAGTCCCTCTGGTTTCGTTATTGCCGGGAATTCTTTCAGGATGGATGCGTACGACGAATCTCCGTTGATCTCGAANTGCTTTTACAGTAGTAGGCCTCGTGAATTCAATAATCCCATTGACTCGATCTCTGGGAGGCTTAATTCCCTGGGCGTTGATCATGTGTCCAAGAAAAATGACCTCTGGCTGCCCCAGGACTGATTTGGCGACGTTTACTATCAATCCGTAGTCCTGTAGGCGTTGAAAAAGTATTTTCAGGTGTTCGCAATGTTGTTCTTCGTTGTCCGATGCTACTAAAATGTCATGTATGTATGAAAACAGAAATGGTAGATCGCGTGTCACTTCATCTATTAGGCGTTGAAAGGTTTGAGCCGCGTTCCTGAGGCCGAACGACATGTACGGAAATTCAAAAAGTCCAAAAGGCGTGATTATCGCGGTCTTTTGGATGTCCTCAGGTGCAACTGGAATTTGATTGAACGCTTTGACCAGCTCTATGGTAGAGAAAATTGTTTTGCCGTACAAGTTGGCAGCAAAATCCTCTAAATAAAGAACAGGGTACTTATCTGGTATAGTTCTGTCGCACTTAACGAAGTGCGCGGTAATCTCCGCATGGTCTCCATTCGCCGTTCTTTTTCGGGGCCGAATGGAGCGGAGATGACCAAGGACTTTCACATCTCCTTGCAGTTCCCAGTTTTAACATGCTCGAAAATTCAGCATGCGCGATTTTGATTTTATCTGGCGCCAACCGGCGCGCTCTGCAGGAGATAGGTGGTCCCGGTGTCGTTCTAATGTGGTGGAGAGTAGAGTGCTCCGTGTTTCTGAGCAGTCCCTCTGGTTTCGTTATTGCCGGGAATTCTTTCAGGATGGATGCGTACGACGAATCTCCGTTGATCTCGAAGAGCTTAACAGGCAGTGCGCGGTAACGCGTAAACTGGCCATTCGATTTTAGGCCTGTTGAGCTGTCGATTAGGCACTCGTTCCTCAAATCCGGCAGCAGATTGAAGTGGTGCAGGAAATCAGCACTAATGATGGATCTGCTGAAGTCTGCCTCGACGAAACGCCACGTTAAGTCTCTGCGGAGACCGAGATCGGGCGAGATGGACGTGTAGCCATACGTGTTGATGAGGGTGCCGTTGGTTGCGAAGAGTTGATAGCCGCTGGTGTCCCCTTGGTTTGCTGGTCGCCTGCAAGGCGTGACAGAGACGTCTGAGCCTGTGTGCACTAGATATCGAGTCCCAGTTGTTCTGTTGGTGATGAATAGGCGGCGGGATTTCAAGTGAGAGACGACTTCCGCTACTATTGTCTCTCCCTGGAGTTTTCCTGAAACTTACAACCGGACGAACAGTTACGCGCTCGATTACTAAATTAAAAATGGTACCAGCAGGTCTGCGTTTGTCCGAAGACCTTGGCGTTCGACCTGCTACGCGGGCGATTGTTGTTGTCTCGCCCGCGGGATCGCGAACGGGCACGTGAGCGTGGATGTGAGCGCGAGTTCTGTGCTTGCAGGGCTGCGACAGACGCGGTGAGTGCTACGACCTGAGCGGCCAGCGTTTTCCCTTGCACTCGACTTTGTTATCGCCGCAACAGTATCCGGATGATAGACCTCGTGGATCTTGTCTGCGAGCTTTGCTAGGTCTTCGGTGTTTGCCTGGGGCTGGATCACCAGATATGCTCGGGTGCTCTCCGGAAGATGAGATAGCCAGCGTGCCCTCAAGACTTCATCATCGATATCTGGAACTGAACTTTTCAAATGCCTTAGATATTGAGAGGGTAATTGATTTCCAACCGACTCCCGATCAAGTAATTGGATAAGATTTGCTTCCTTTGACTTTGTAAATCGAGCAATCAGAGCGTTTCTGAGAGCTTGAAGAGGTGCGGCTTGAGCAGAGGTAATAACTACATCCTCTACGTCAGCAGCTGATTCTGTATCAATCAATGGTAATGTTCGATAAAACTTAGCTGTTTCTGTTACAATTCCGGAATTGAGCCTCCAGCTGTATGAACCAAGTCCTGGGTTTGTCACGCGAGAACACCGGTGCGTTGGTCTGCGGCAGTGCGGAGGCGGTCGTTGTCGTGACAGTCGGGACCGTCAGCGTGCCGCCTGTTGTGGTAGACATCGTATCTCACGTTGTTGGCTTTGAATGAGAAGCTAGGATTATCGATTTTCAGAATTAAATTTCGAAGAGAAATCAAATTGAAAGTATAAATGTGACGACAAATAAAAGCGTTATAAGTCTCTATTTATCACCAACACAACAGAACGTCTCTGGGTACTCAGCAATGTGTCGGGGCGAGGTCACTGTTCACTTGAATACGGCACTTTGTTTTGATTTTACCGAAATACTGAGAAATCAACGGTTGGCACTCCGACGCTTCAAATGTTCTAGAAACTTCGCGACGCCGTATTTAATATTTTCGTTGAGAAAAACCACACTGTGAAAATAATGTTTTATTAAGCACGTGAAATAAAATTGCACTTGAACTTGGAGTTGTGCGGTACTGGAAAGCTAGCTGCGCGGGTGTTCACCAAGGATAGGATAAAACCATTGGGAAGCACGGATAAAACTTTCGAGCAAAAATGCACAGGACGCCGCGAGTTAATTTTCCCTTTCGATTAACGCGAATTTCCCTTATTTTGATCACGTCGGGGTTACCAATGTAGGGATTGAGGAGTATGAAAATTTAGGGAGGTGAGAGAGAGGAGTCTGAGATCACATTTTTCTAAAATGTACCCCTCCGGAAACATGCGCTGATTTTTTTTAATTTTTCGAACAATGAATTTCGAAGAAAATGCATGAGACTGGGTTTTTTTGTGGGGGTTGAAGACACCCGCATATATCCAAAGGGATGAAACTTTAGGGGTGTGAGGGGGAGGATTCTGATATTACATTTTTATAAAATTTACACCTCCGAGCACATGCACTGATATTTTATAATTTTTTGAACAATGAATTTCGAAGAAAATGCATGAGACTGGGTTTTTTTGTGGGGGTTGAAGACACCCGCATATATCCAAAGGGATGAAACTTTAGGGGTGTGAGGGGGAGGATTCTGATATTACATTTTTATAAAATTTACACCTCCGAGCACATGCACTGATATTTTATAATTTTTTGAACAATGAATTTCGCGGAAAATACATGAGTATGCGGCTGTCTTCAACCCCCCGGAGAAACCGCATACTCATGTATTTTCCGCGAAATTCATTGTTCAAAAAATTATAAAATATCAGTGCATGTGCTCGGAGGTGTAAATTTTATAAAAGTCTAATCTCCGACCCCTCCCCCTCGCCCCCTCAATTTTCATCCCTCCGGATACATGCGTCTACTTTCCACCCTGGCAGTCATCAGCATTGAATAATTGAAAATATCAACATTTTTTCAGCTAAAATAAAGTAACAAAATGCGCCGCAACACCCTTCTGTCGACTCGTTCGGCAGACGGCTGGCCTGCGACTGCTGCGGCAGCAATCGCAGTGCTGTTAACCCGGCCAACCAGGGCGGTCATTTAACCCTAACACCATCTCGCGGCATTCGTTAATCAGGGATTGTATTGGCATAATTACACTTTCACCCATTTATGCTAATTTTTAGAAAATAACACAATAAACTGTATTAATTGAAACAAATCGATCATCTTTCAACATTTTAACTATTTTCGGATCCGTATTTATGTCATTTTCGGCCTTTTTCACATTAAAATAACATCCTCGCTACATCCTCGTAACATTCTCGAAACAGCGAGGATACTAAGTTGCCAGGGATCGAGTACATAAGGTGATTTTTCTAATTAATGACCTATGTCGGCTAAATACCTGGGGGTCAATTATTCTTTGTAAATGCAAGGAGGAACGTGAAAAAATCGTATAGGAATTTTCTATACGGATCGCGTATAGAATTTCTATAGATTTTCGTATATGTTATTCGAATTTTTCTATACAGATATTTTTTATACACATTATTTCTATTCGATTTCTATAGGTTTGATCCTATACGACCCACTACCACATGTATAGAAACATTTAGCATGGAGTTGCGACATTTCTCTACGATTTTCTCTGGAGCGTTTAGACATCTTTCGTATGAAAACAAAAGTTTATGTAAAAATTAATGTGTAGAAATAATTCGTCTAGAAAATATTGGTATAGAAATATCTGAATATCATATACGGAAATCCGAGGAATGAAATAGGCCACTTTCTTCCTGCCATTTGGGGAGGAAAATCTTACTTTCTGTGCAGATACGACGAAAAATATTATTTTCACACACCTGCACGGAAAGTTCGTACCTTCCTCCCGCTCATCAAAGAGCAAAATACGAATTTTCCTTTGCAGGCGTGTTAAAAAATAGCATGTGCACCTCGGGCGGGAAAACATGACTTTCCGCCCTTGATGCACAATATACTGTTGTCATTAAAATGTTCAAATTTGTGAAGAAAAAAGATTATTTTTGGTTATTGTGATCCAATTTTCCCCCTCAAAATAGTATTTTAAGGCTTCAATAATTTATTGTAGTGTTTCCACCCTATAACCCGTAATTTTTCTTTCTTTCATCTGAAAAAATATGGTTTTATCTTTAAAAAAATAAGGCTATTCATTCGTCAACTTTCACAGGAACAGCCTGAGATCAATAAAAATGGGTATGAGATGGTTCCAATGCATATACCCCCACTCCTCCACAATCTCGTCAACTGTATGTCAACTCGGAATTTTAAATAATTCACTCTGATGATTTCTAAAAAAATCATTCAAAGTAGAAACAAGCAGGGGTTCGAGCTTATCTGACAGAAGGCATGTGGCCATAATTTTTGGGTTATTAGTCTTTTTCTTTTTTCAATTTCTACCAATTCCATTGGTAGTCAGCTTTCGAATGGATCCGTAGCAATTACATTCTAAAGCAAAATGATTTCTTGACAAAAAAATAAAATTAGCTTTCGCATCATAAGATCTATATCTGTATTGCTTGTGCATGGAAGCATTGTATTTGTCGGATTTGGAGATTTTCCAATTTTGCTTTTGGAAATGATGTGGAATGTTATGAAACATGAAGAAATTATCTACTTTATCCCCGGGCTACTGTATACGGTCAACTGTACATGTTTTTAAGGCATAAATTACATGGAAAGCGGGATGCTATATGCAACCATCGACTCTCCGAACCTGAAGAAATTTTGTTTTCAGAAAATGTCAAATCCCAAATTCGTTTTTTGGAGATGAATTTTCAGAAAATTCAACATAAATACAGTGAAATTTGTTGATAGAAATGTGAAATTTTGACAAATGATAGCTATGACTGAGCGCGACTTTGAGGCGTCGTTTCAGCTCGATCGGTCCGATAGTTCCAGAGATATAACAACTCGTTCAAATTTTATTTTTCCTCAATATCTGAGAAACAGATCAATCAAAATGTATGTGCTCCTTCCTCCAAAGTTTCCCAGATATTACCCTTTTTTCGTTTTTTGAAAAAAAATCTTGTACGCACGATAACTTGAGAAAAAATGGAGATGGCGAGTTGATATTTGCTATAATTATATTCTCATGATTTTTAAGGTTGATATTTTGGATGGGCAAAATCGGCCGAGCGGTTTCGGAGATATTCAATGTTTAGTGTAAATGTATTTTATCAATTTTTTTGCAAATTGCTCTAATTTTCCATTTTTGTGAAGAAATCATTTTCCTTTTGAATGGAATTACAACGGATCCATTCAGAAGTTGACTACCAATGAAATTGGTAGAAATGAAAAAAAAAAGACTTCAAGTAGTTTCCGAGATACAGCAATTTGTCAAAAATCTTTTTTCCTCAATATCTCGAAAACTACGTGACCGAATTTAATTTTTTTTTACGTCATGTTTGGTGAATTACTAGATTTAGGGTGGATGTGGGATGAAAATGTGGAGGGAGCTGTTGGGAAAATTACTGATGAGCTGGATTTAAAAAATCACACTTTATTTTGTGGGATCGAACCACTTTGTCAAAACTTATGTACACTCCTTGGTAATATGTAATTTCACTGGTGATTGTCTTTGCACGTTAATTTGGTGAGTCACTGAATTTAAACTGAATTTAATCAACAAAGGTGATGTACTGAATAAAGGTATTCAATTTTGGATGCTAATTGACTGAATCGACTTCTCGATATGAACTCTTAATAATGTTGATCAATACTCGTTAATAACTATTCGGTGAATTACTACACGTTGAATTACTCGTTGAGTTCTACTTAATTCTTGTGGACTAGTTGAGAGACTACTACTTAGATGATGTGAACTCGTTGAAATACGAATGGATACTATACAACGTCTACAGGTGATTTGCTCGAAATAGACTTATACGGTGAGAGGCTAAGCCTAAACTGATTCGCGCGTGTTTCGGTGACTTATGACCCGAAGGGTCCCAGAGATTTTCGAAGTAGGCCGATGGTCGACCAGAATGTTCTGGAATTTTAGTTGCGTTTCAAACACGTCAAAATGTTACTTGTGATAATATCTATCAAATCGAATCATGGTATTGCTATGCAACTAGAGACAGTTTAGCAATAATCGGCATTTTCGCTTTCATGAAGAAATTGTTCTGTGCCCGAGGGCTCTCGAAAAAATTGAGATACGACATTGAAATTCCGTGAAATTCCGAGCTTTTATGATATCACAGGATGGAATTGTACATAGGCGAAATCGGATAAATGGTTTAGAAGATATTAAACTTTTTGTGAAAAACTGTTTTGCTCAATATCTCCCAAACTACTAGTCCGATTAACTTTTTATTTCAAAATTCTCGTCTTGCAGCCCCCTAACAAAATCAATTGTAAAGTCTCCGAATTTACAATTTCAAATTTTTTAATCGCATTTTATTTAATGGATATGATTCGGAGGTAGAGGAGGGGATGGTTATTTCGTGTATAGATGCACGGCAGCGTTCGGCCAGGATTGTGCAGTCAGAGCAAAAAAAAAACGTCTTTTTGACCGATACGTTACCACGTGTCTCGATCCTAATACCTGTAACGATCGATAGCTGGTTGTGCTTTGCCAGCCTGAAGGTGTAGGAAAGGAGCCCTTTGCAGTGCAGTTTCCAGGATTGATCCAACGTTTTTCATGGTATTTACGGGTTGAGGTGAGTATGACCCTGAAAAGTATTGTAAGATTTATTAAAAGATTAAAGCGGATTGATTCGAAATGGGGCAATGTGCAGTGAATATTAATTTTAGATAAAAATGTCGGCTCCATGGCTGAATAACTTTGCAAAATTAACTTCAGAAGAACATTTTCGAGAAAAGAAAAGATTTACGCAAAATTATTTCAAGAAATAGTATATTATGCACCGAGGGCGAAAAATAATCTTTTCCTGGCCCGAGGTGCACACGCTGATGTTCCCACACCTGCACGGTAAATTCGTACTTTGCCCCCAGATGAGCGGGAGCAAATAAGTGACAATTTTCCGCCCCAGGTTGGAAAGTATTCTCTTTCCTCCTGCTCATCAAAAAGCAAAAGAATAATATATTCACTACCTAGGGAGTAAATACCCTTATCCATGGGCATAACACCCTCGCCTTCGGCTCGGGTGGTAATTCTGCGCGTGGGCGCGATTCCTGTGGGGGACTCTCTGTCAACTCACCCACTCATTTCCATCGATGTCCCCAAAAGTTCTGGAAAAATTTGAGGTTGATTGTGTACTCAAAAAACTTTTTTTGAAATTTTTTCAGATTTTTTGGGTGAGTGGGTACGGCGATATGGTTAATTAAGTTGATAGTTGATTCCAATAGTTTTGAATGTCCAAATAATCATTATATAGAGATTTTCAAACCTAAAATTTATATTTTTTCCCCAGCTTTTCAATGAAAATATTTTTAGATGTTTTAAATCAACTGTTATCCAGTTTAGGCGCGAAAAACTTGAAAAATTTTCTTAAAAGCCCACTTTCATGGCTTTGGGCAACTTTGATTCTCATTAAAAAAATTTAGAATATTCCTCATATGCATATAAAACACATGAAAAAATATGGAAGTGGGCATTTGAACTGACCATGCTGAGCAAAAATAACTACTGCATGACGAAATCAGATTTATTCATAAAAAAAATTTCTGTTTTCTTCATTAATATTTGGTTTCATAAAAAAATAGAGCGATCGAAATGAACAGCTACTATTCGGAAAAACTCTATTAAACATGCTTCGAAAGTGTTCTGGTGATGCATAAGCATTTCGACATTATTCATCCTTGAAATTTTTAATGAAAAATAGACAAAAATAGCAGAAAATAAAAACCCACGTATCGAGGATACAAATTATAATATGATCTGGCTAGTTATTCGGTCAAGATTAGGGCAAAAATCCATTTCTATGCAATTACAGCTCGTTTTTTCATTTCCTTTTATTCACACAGAAATTCAAAGTATTACAAATCAGTTCTTATTCATACGAAAAAGAAGGAAGTTACTAGGCTCATAGCGATTTTCTAGAACGTTGAGATTTGACTTTATGAACAGGTTTTTTCGTCGTTGCCTCTTTTCTTTTACTCGATTTTGGAAATATTTCAAACTTATCAGCGAAGGAGAACTTTCTCAGAATTAATTGCCCTATTTCATTTGGGATGAGAGAATGGAGTTTATGCGTTCTAGGTACAGTCTTCACGGTCTTGAATCGAAGGTCCAAACTAGTTGCAATCGCAGGATGATCTGTCTTTAGACTAAATGCAACTTCAGTCTTGACTAAAGTCTTCTCCGCCCAATTACACAGTGCTCGTGCATCAAGTTTGATCTTCAGGATTCTTAGCCTGGAGACTCGCCCGTGCTGCCTGTCTTTTCATATTTCTGCTGATCCCATCACACGGGCCTTTCCCATGAGCTGTGGCAAAAAAATGCCACTCCGCGGGTATCCCAAAATCTTCTTCATGTTTCACGATATTCACAAAATTGAATCTGTTTTTATAGTGTTGAGGAGCTCCATCAGTGAAGTAGATTATTTTCTTTGGTGTGAATTTTTCCTTCAAGTGCTGCATTATTTTTTGTTGAAAAGCGTAGAATGCCACAGTGTTGTGTTGTAAATCATCTGATAGGAGAACCATTGATCCATGATGCAATTCATCATTCTCTTTATAATAATACACTACTGTATGAATTGTGCACTGATCATTGTTCCAGTGGAATGATTGGATTGTATTTTGCGCCACATAAGCCACAAATCACTCTGAATGATGAATTCATCAATGTTGAGATGTTCTTTGCAGAAGTCGAGGTACTCGGATTGTTTTTGTGCAACAAACGCGTGAGTTTTGAATTTTTCAATCCTGTTAATCATTCACGAAAGCATCACTACTCAAAACATTCACCTTCATCGCTGCTCTGTCAGTCTCAGTCCAATTATAGAATTCAATGCGATCAATAGAGTTGTTATCAAATACAGTTTGGAGATGAGATATTAAAGGTTTGACTCCTGGGCAATTGTCACATTCCCCCAAATAACAATCGGAATTAGGTTTATCGCAAATAGTCAATTCGATGAAATCTTTATATTTTTTCAAGTGATGTTCAGTGTTTGCAGTTAAAACAGACAGGTTAGATGCTTCTATCATCAGATTAACATTTTCATGATGCACACAAACACAGACACTGTGAGTGCCACTAGCTCCAGCGAAGATACACTGCTCTGGACGAAATTTCGCAAAAGTTGAAAAACCGATGATTACGTTGGGATGTTTCACCAAAAAAAGCTGGTACAGTTCATTCAGATTGCAATAAATGAGACGTTTTTGAAGTTGTTTACGAGATCCATCCCGTTGTTTCACTGACACAAAATCATTTTTTCCGGGTAATTCTCTGCTGTTAGTATAACTGAAGTAAAAAGCCCTTACTGTATCCACCACATCCATAGGAAGTCTCTTGCCCTTCTTTGGATTGGGTGATGTCAAAATGCCATTGTCGTTCACCAACTTTTTAGCATTGTGGGTCATCGAACGAGTCGTAGAGAAGAATTGAGCAGTCTTTCTTATACTCCAACTCTTGGGAACTAATGTGAGAATGAGAATTTTCTGAGAATTCGTGGTATCAGGGCGACTGAATTTGTCTTTCAATTGGTCAAGCATCTCTCTCCTCGCTTCTGCAAGATCCAATGTATCATCATCGATATTGTTTACTCTTTGTCTTTTGACAGGACTGGGATAGTATGATTCATCAGTATTGTGAGAGGATTGGCTGGACATCGTGGAATGGCTGGTGACTGTTGACTGGCTTACAAAGGAATTTGAGTGGGCCGAATTCTGAGACAGTGGGTTGACAGGATTTCCTGGAATTTCAAATGATAATCGGTGAAGACGATCAATGTTGGACAGATCATAATCTCGAATAGTATAATAATCGTGGGTTTCACTGGGTTCGGGGGGAACTTCTTCAGTATTTAGTGATTGATTAACACGATCTTGAGTGATATTTCCAATGCTTTGGGCAATACTGTCATCATTTTGTTGTGCTGGAGTATTTGCTGGTGGATCTTCATCAATATCAATACGACGATCAATATTGAAGGATTGTAGATCGGCTTCTGACATTTTACACAATTTTACACGACAGGTGTCACAGATTTTTTTCATTTTGAGCCATGGAATTTTGTTGGCTATGCTCTAAGGAGTTGTGCGAACATTGTACTCGACATGGTGGTCATACTGGAACGGATTGACACAGCGACTCCGAAAACTATTCATCTCAGTAATAAGGATAAGAAGTCGTATTGAACAATCGGATTCTATTTCGAAACACTGGATTATCAAAAATTGTGGGGTTAGAAATACTTCACTCGTTTTGTATTTGCATGGTTGTCGTTCGATTATGAAATTTCTCTTCTTGGAAAGATCAAGAGTCGCCCTCTCCTGGATGTTATCGGAATGCACGGGAAAATGAAGTCAGAGCTAAAAAGCTCAATTGGTGCGAAGAATTCAAATTGATTTGATTTGATTTGATTCAACAATCACATAAACCCAATTCCTGATCGACCTCATTTCTCTAGAATTTCGTGTAAGATATGGAGATGCATTTTTGCCCTGATCTTGACCCAATAACTAGCCAGATCATATTATAATTTGTATCCTCGATACGTGGGTATTAGTTTTCTACTATTTTTGTCTATCTTTCAATAAAAATTTCAAGGAAGAATAATGTCGAAATGCTTATGCACCACCAGAACACTTTCGATACATGTTTAATAGAGTTTTTCTGAATTGTAGCTGTTCATTTCGATCGCTCTATTTTTTTATATAACCAAATATTAATGAAGAAAACATAACAATTTTTTTAATGAATAAATCTGATTTCTTCATGCAGCACTTATTTTGTTCAGCATGGTCAGTTCGAATGCCCACTTCCATATTTTTTCATGTGTTTTATATGCATATGAGGAATATTCTAAATTTTTTTAATGAGAATCAAAGTTGCCCAAAGCCATGAAAGTGGGATTTTAATGAAATTTTTCAAGTTTTTCGCGCCTAAACTGGATAAAAGTTGATTTAAAAAATCTCAAAATATTTTCATTGAAAAGCTGGGGAAAAAATATAAATTTTAGGTTTGAAAATCTCTATATAATGATTATTTGGACATTCAAAACTATTGGAATCAACTATCAACTTAATATTAACCATATCGCCGTACCCACTCACCCAAAAAATCTGAAAAAATTTAAAAAAAAGTTTTTTGAGTACACAATCAACCTCAAATTTTTCCAGAACTTTTGGGGACATAGATGGAAATGAGTGGCTGAGTTGACAGAGTCCCCCCTTTATTTTACCTCCCGTGATCAGAACGTAATTTTTTTTATTGTTATTTTACTTTGCATCGACTCGGTTGAGTATATTGTGATGATGATCAAGACTTAAAACTGGTTAGAGCTCACCATTCTACCCGCCCGGGATTTGAACTCAGAACCTTGCGCACGTAAGGCAATGACCTTACCCACTTGGCCAGGCCGTCGGGCCATGTTAAAAAATAGCATGTGCAGCTCGGGCGGGGAAAACATCCCAGATAACCTCAGTTGCCGCTGTAGTAACTGAATATATTAAAAGATCGTAAAGTATACCTGGGTACCTCATTGCTTTATGACCTCTTTACGGCGCCTCACTGTTACCCTCATCTCCTTTCCATTAACTTGACTCAAATGACCACGTATGGACAAAACCACCGATTTTCATGGTCATTTCCTGGCCGTTGGTGATCGTTTGGTGGGCATTTGGAACGTGTCTATAGCCAAGGAGAGAGGGATAATATTGGACCCCTGATTTCATCCCTGAGAATTGGCTCCCATTTTGACCCTCAGTTTGACCTCTTAGATTTGGACCCTCAAATTTTGAACCTTATTTTGGCACGTAAATTTTGACCCTTGCATATTGGCCCTTATATTTTGATCCTTAGATTTGTACCTTTAAATTATGACCCTTATTCTGATCCTTACATTTTTATCTTTACCTTTTGATTCTTATCGAGCTGTGTGAAGTTGACACCTGACTTGGACGAATGGTAACAAAAATTTAGTATCTGATTAATTTTGAGCTACACGTGATAGTAGTTCAATTTTTTTCGTTTGTAGTTGAAAAATAAGCGTCCAATCCATTTTTTGAAAGACAGGAACTATTTTACAGTTACATCTCCAATGACATTAGATTTTTATTTGCGATCGCTTGTAGTTGATTGTAATATTGAAATTTTTTCAATCCGAATTCAAATAAGCGTTCCCGCGATTTTTGAAAAACAATTAGGAAACATTGTACAGTTACAGCTTCAATGACATTGGATTCTTATCTGCGAACGTTTGTAGATGATTGTAGAATTGAAATTTTTTCAATCGAATTTCAAATAAGCGTTCCATCGATTTTTGAACGCCAAGTAGGAATTAATTGATAGTCGCGGACAAAATGACATTGGATTCTTTTCTACAATCGTTTCTAGTTGATTGTAGTAATTCAATATTTCCATTTCAATTAAAAACAAGTACGGGATTGATTTTATGAAATGATTTTCGAGCGATTCATTTGCATCGAGGACCTAAAAGAGATCAGATACTTACAAGAATTCGTTGGTAGTTGTTTGTAGTGGCGAAGAAAATTGGAAAAAAACAACAAGGCTAAATATTAAATTTATAAGAGAAGGAAATTGGAAAACGCTCATGTCACCGTAAGACGAAAAAAAAAAGTTACTTATTGAAAAGATCAGATGTTCAATGCCGTTTGTCAGGAGTTTTTTGTAGTGTCACAAGAATTCATTAAAAAAAATATATATTATATCCTATCAGTTCATTATCAAAAGACAATGAGGACTTTTTCTACAGTTACATCTCCAATGACATTGGATTCTTATCTGCGATCGTTTGCAGTTGATTGTAATATTGAAATTTTTTCAATCCGAATTTAAATAAGCGTTCCAGCGATTTTTGAAAAACAATTAGGAACTATTTTACAGTTACAGCTTCAATGACATTGGATTCTTATCTGCGATCGTTTGCAGTTGATTGTAATATTGAAATTTTTTCAATCCGAATTTAAATAAGCGTTCCAGCGATTTTTGAAAAACAATTAGGAACTATTTTACAGTTACAGCTTCAATGACATTGGATTCTTATCTGCGATCGTTTGCAGTTGATTGTAATATTGAAATTTTTTCAATCCGAATTTAAATAAGCGTTCCAGCGATTTTTGAAAAACAATTAGGAACTATTTTACAGTTACAGCTTCAATGACATTGGATTCTTATCTGCGATCGTTTGTAGTTGATTGTAGAATTGAAATTTTTTCACTCCAAATTCAAATAAGGGTTCCATCGATTTTTGAACGCCAAGTAGGAATTGATTGATAGCCGTGGACAAAATGACATCGGATTCCTATGTACAGTCGTTTGTAGTTGTTTGTAGTGACGAAGAAAATCGGAAAACGCTCATGTCATCGTGGGACGAAAAAAATAGTAGTTACTTATTGAAAAGATCAGATGTTCGATGCCGTCCTTTTGTATTTTTTTTGTACTGTCACAAGAATTCATATATATATATATATATGATTGTAATATTGAAATTTTTTCAATTTTTTTTTGTATATATATATCCTATTCATTTTCATAAGACAATGAGGAGTTTTTCTACAGTTACAGCTTCAATGACATTGGATACTCATCTGTGATCATTTGTAGTCATTTGTTTACCAATTCTTGCAAATATCTGATCTCTTTTAGGCCGTCGATGCAAATTGATTGCTCGATACCATTTCATAAAATCAATTCCGTACTTGTTTTGAATTGAAATGGAAATATTCCATGACTACAATCAACTACAAACGATCACAGATAAGAATCCAATGTTATTGAAACTGTAAGTGTAGAAAAACTCCCCATTATCTTTTGATAATGAATAGGATATAATATATATATATATATATATATATATATATATATAT
>NW_021681092.1:69929-91816 GCF_001412515.2 Diachasma alloeum
ATATATATATATATATATATATATATATATATATATATATATATATTTTTATGAATTCTTGTGACCCTACAAACAACTACTGACGAACGGCATTGAACATCTGGTCTTTTCAATTAGTAACTAATATTTTTTTCGTCGTACGATGACATGAGCGTCTTCCAATTTCCTGTACTAATAAATTTAATATTCAGCCTTGTTTTATTTTTTCCAATTTTCTTCGTCACTAAAATCAACTACAAACGGATTCTTGTAAGTATCTGATCTCTTTTAGGTCCTCGATGGAAAGTCATTGCTCGAAACCATTTCATAAAATCAATTCCGTACTTGTTTTTAATTGAAATGGAAATATTCAATTACTACAATCAACTACAAACGATTGTAGATAGGAATCCAATGTTATTTTGTCCGCGGCTAGCAATCAATTTCAACTTGGTGTTTAAAAATCGCTGGAGCGCTTATTTGAATTGGGATTGAAAAAATTTCAATACTATAATCAATTACAAACGATCGCAGATAAGAATCCAATGTCATTGGAGACGTAACTGTACGAGAAAAACTCCTTATTGTCTTTTGATAATGAATAGGATATAATATATATATTTTTTTATGAATTCTTGTGACACTACAAAAAACTACTGACGAACGGAATTGAACATCTGATCTAGTAGATATGGAGTGCCGGTTCAAAATCACTAAACCGGAAGTGACGTCATGAAATGGCGGGAAATTGGAAATTTACTGGACCGGAAGTGACGTAATGGCGTTCCCACCAATCGGAGTGGAGAACGGAGGTGACGTGACTAATTTTAGAAGAGGCGGGAAAATTTGAAGGGACGTTGTGGTGTGGAGTTTGAAATTTGCCGCAAGGGGCCCTGGCGACGCTACGGGGAAGTGGGGAGGGGAGGGTCTGGTCGATGGGCGAGGGGGGCGGGGGTGTAGCGCCTCGCTACATCCACATTGAGACGCGTATCGCACCGCTCTCATACACACACACCTGAGGAACACACGCGCGTCTCAGGTGTCGCAATCGCTCCCGCGCTAGCAGAAATTAGTCGTCTGGCTCATGCCACACGGTGGACATCTCTCCACCTCATCCTGTATATATTCATACTACCGACTCATCATCTGTACATACCACATTCACGACAATAAACTAAATCTCTAGTTTTGCAAACTGTTGCCTCGCGTAGTTGATTCGTTATCTTCGCGAAAAACCACAACCTCGAATCCTACATTGGTTCCGATACCGGGAATCGAACCCGGGCCGCCCGGGTGAGAGCTGGGAATCGATTCATTCGTCGATTTCATTTCATTTCGGATAAACTGTGAGATGACAACAACCGCGCTAACACAGACAAAGACAACGGTAGCAACGAGCAGCTGGAGGACAGTGACACACTGGCATAAGGGAGAGAAGAAAGTAACCTCATGCCACTCTTCTCCGATGGCAGCGTTGAGAACATCGGGCCGACTCAACGAGCTCATCTCCGCTAGGGCATCGTCGAGAATCACATACACACGCAGGTATTACCTCCACCTTCAGGAGTGATGTTGGTATGAGGCACATCAACGTAGCGAAAATGGACACCGCATCCGCAGCACGGGCGCAGGAGGCTGGTCACCTCAACCGTAGTCCCTTCGCATCTACACACGCCAACAGGATTTCACGGGCATCAGGGGATCTGGACCCTCGCCTACGATCCGCGGCGACTCCGCGACATGAGGGAGAGAAGAAAGTAACCTCATGTCGAACTTCTCCGATGGCAGCGTCGAGAACATCGGGCCGACTCACAGAGCTCATCTCCGCCAAACCTCAATGAGAACCTCGCCCTCTGGAATACGCGACGTCAAATCGAACGCCGATAGACGTCTTCACCAGGGCATCACCTCTCTGACACATCATCGAGAGGCATCGCACACACCTGCATACACACACCATCGTAACACACGGCGAGGGTAAACAAACACACCACTCCAAGCTCACGACCATCTCAACACATCAGCAACTGGGAGAACAGCTCACGCCTAGCAGCAGCTAGGGTGTCGCAGTCAACTCCATTATCAACGAACATATTAATTTTTCTGCTTTATGTTTCAGTTTAGAACAACTGCGTTTTTCACTAAGAAGGGTAGTCATGTAGCGCCTCGCTACATCCACACTGAGACGCGTATCGCACCGCTCTCATACACACACACCTGAGGAACACACGCGCGTCTCAGGTGTCGCAATCGCTCCCGCGCTAGCAGAAATTAGTCGTCTGGCTCATGCCACACGGTGGACATCTCTCCACCTCATCCTGTATATATTCATACTACCGACTCATCATTTGTACATACCACATTCACGACTCATTCACATTCTCTAGTTTTGCAAACTGTTGCCTCGCGTAGTTGATTCGTTATCTTCCCGAACAACCACAACCTCGAATCCTACATTCCGGAATTGGTGAGAAATCTACGTGAGCATTTGCGCAGGATCGCACCGACTCCCGCTGCACGTCACGGTACACGTTCAACTTTCATCTTCGAGGATCTAGCGACGTGTACACATGTTTTTGTCCGCGATGACCACGTGCGAATGGCATACCGATCACCATACATCGGCCCATGCCGCGTAATCAGTCGTCATGACAAATACTTCGGCATTTGGTACAAGTCCGGAGGATTGGGTAACTACAAGAATACACTGATCTCCATCGACCGACTGAAACCAGCGAACGTACTGCCGGAGGACATGGACCAGGTCCAAGGACAGCCTCCACCGCCAGACGTACCAGAAGAGCCTCAACAACAACAGAATCAGCCGCAGCCGAGGACGAGCACGGCGAACAGGACTCAGAGGCCGAGGAGACGCGTAAACTTCGCGAACAGACCGACAATCCACGTCTATACTGTCTAAATTTCCTCATCAAAAAATTTTTTTTCACCTGCTTATTACATTTCACCTGTTCCGAGATTAATTTTTTTTCTGTTGCAGTGCTGAAAAACTACCTTTTTCACTTAAGCAGGGGAGTCATGTAGCGCCTCGCTGCACAAACACCAACGCGTAACACACGCACGGATACGACAACGCTGAGAGACGACTGGACATCGGTGACATCATTGCGCTCTGTCACGCGCCCAGTATAAAATACCTCTCGCTCGCACCTATTGTCATGCGTATCCAAATTCCCGTCTTACGCGATTTAAGATAGTCAGTAGAGTCTAACACTGACCTCCGATCAGATCACTTTGATTATTCTTTGTCTTTTGTATATATTCTAAACGTCTTGATTAAACAGTAATTTATATTCTAGATTACATTTGTTAGTGAATTGTTACATCCCTCAACTACCTAAATTCCTACAGGGGCAAGGGGGAGGGGCGCGTGGTGGAAGGGGGGTCGCAGCGCGCTGAGATCGCTCGCGGGGAGGGAGGAGGTGGCGCGCGGAAATCAGTTGTGGGTGAGGAGAGCGTGGCGAGGGGGGAGCTGTCGGTTCGAAACCAAATGTGGGTGAGGGGGGTCACGGTAAGGAGGGAAGATGCGCGGCGTGGAGGGGGGAGGCAGTCGTGCACATACAGTTGTCGTGAGGATGACATCACATAGGGGTGGGGATTACCCGTGGTTGGCGGGAAATTTGATTTTCTCTAGTACAAATGATTCCGGCAGTAGGTAATGTAGAGTTCTCTAGTAGAGGGCTCTGATGTGAATCTGCCTGCGGGATTTTTAAGTTCTGAATGTTGCACTCTGATCTTCTGAAAGTTACATTCTGATCTTTGATTGTTAAATTTTGATTTTCCGAAAGATACATTTTGAATGATACATGCTAATTTGTCATGCAATGTTCTCAAGGATAAAAAGGAGATACACAAAATCTATTTTTCATTTAAAATATGATATATTTTTTAATCTTCAACATTACATTGGAAATAATACATTGTTTTACTCATTGTTTATTCTTTTTATAAATTTACACAAAGAATAGTTCTTTATCATAGGTGCTTGTCAGGAAGTATGATGTAGGTGGGATATGAATTTTGAATTATGAAGAAATTATCGGGGTAGAGATGGGTTCAGCAGTCGGCAATACAGAGCTCTCCATATGATTCCATTCGCGGGATTTTTTATTCTTATTTACTAACATGATTCTCTTAAGGACAAAAGGATAAAAGAAATATAACACAAAGTATATATGTAATATATTTTTTTATTTTTAACAATTAATTGTAAATATTACATTTCTCATGTAATTGTTTCTTGACAGTTGATAAGTAAATGAGAAATATTCCAGTTATTCCCTTCTTATAATCTTCCATTTCCTTGGAAGATTTACATAAGAAACAGTTCTTTATCATTGGTGGTGTCCTAGAAGAATGATGCAGATGACATCGATGGCAATTTGCAATAGCCTTGTCCTTTTGCAAGTTCTCAGGCAATCTATCCCACACATCTTCGATGCTCTGCGCGGCGAACGTCAACAGAAATTTCTTCGGGAAGGCGGAAATGTCCCGGGTGCTCATATCTTTGAGACTTTTCAGGGTACAGAAAATGTCCAGTGATCTATGACTGACATTTTGATTTTGCATGTACCAAATTCTCAAATTTTTCACGTTTTCAAGAGCACACACGAATGGAATTGTTTCACAATCATTATGGGAATTCGCACATTTCGGAAGCTCTAAGTCTGCCAATTTCGGACAGCCCAAATTTTCCAAGTCCATCACTGTTTTTGAATTTCCGAGGATCTTTTGAAGCCACTGCTTCTTCTGCAACCCTTTTACGTAGAGGTTAGTTACGTTCTTGGCGATTTCTTTGATGACTAGTGGAACTTCAGAGTACGATGTTTTGCCGGATTCCCAGAGTAGGCCATGAAAGTTGTCGATGAGCCATGTATTAGATTGTTTGGACTCGGTTGACAATTTATTCCATGCGTATGGTGGCTTGAAGAGAGTACACTTCACACGTTTATGATCATCAGTGTACGCGACTGCCAATTCCTTGACGATGAAAGTTTTCTGATCATTTTGGAATCCTTGGACGTCTACGATCGCTTCCATCTTTACACTGGACTGTTCAGACTACGACTGATTGCTCTCGAGGAAAATCTGGCGATTTTTTATAGAATTCGATTGCATCATTATAGACAATATTCTGGATTGTACCAAAACAATTTTTGGAAGTGTTTACTTTTGGAGGTGCTGCGTAATTTCATAACAACGAGCTGAGTGAAGGAGGGAATAGAGAATCTCCTCAGATTGGCTGGAATTATATATCATCACTATTCTAGAACATTCCTGAGACATTTTTAAACGTTGAGTGCTCTAACATAGCGTCAGTTTTCATCATGGATCATTTGAGCCCAGACGAAGTGAAATTTTTGTGTGTACTTCCACCATTCTTAGTGGACTACAACGATATTGTCATCCGGCATTATGGTGAGAATCCACCACGAACGGCATGGGACTGTCTACGTGATTTCCTTGATTTAAAGGAGAATTTGGAACTTGTGAAAAGTATTCGCGTTGGACCACAGAAGGAATATAGCTTGCCTGTGGATGATATGCGATTGCTAATTTCCATATCACCATATGTTTGTGAGAACGATGATATTGTTATACACCATTATGGCAATAATCCACCGCAAACAGTATGGGATTTTCTGCAAGATTTTCTGGAATTGCAGGGGAATTACAAAATTGTGAAATTTCATCGTGATTTGAATATAAATGGAGTTGAGGAGAAAGAGGAACCAGTCGCTGGTACTTCATCGAGGAGCGAGGTGGACATTCCTCACACCGAAGAACATTCGGAGGAGGAGGAGGGACCAGTAGCCAAGTAGCCAAGTATCCAGTTCCAAAATGTCTCCGCGGTGAAGGGAGTAGCCGAAAACGTCATCATTCGTATAAATCTAAGAAGCTCACGAAATCGAGAAGGTTCTAAATGTTTTGGAAATGAAAAGACGCATATGTATTTCCTTTTCTTTTATTACAAAAACAGTTGAAAAATATTTCGTTTTGTTTTCATTTAAATCATATTTTCAACTCCCCCATTAATTGGGTGATACTCCACTATTCGATCATGTAAGATTAAGCAATAGGCTGCAGTTTGAACGGGAAAATTACGATCAGACTCGAATTCAAGGCGAATATCAACTGGTCCGGATTTCAAGTACTCATTTTACTTTGAACAATCAATGACAATGAGTGGAGCATAGGTGACGAAATCGGTCTTACTCAAGAGTGGTTCAGCTTCTTTACCGTAGTGAGAGCTTTGCAAATTCGTATACATGTCGTAGAGTAACGCATATTGATTATGACTAATATCAAGATTCAGATTAACATAAGGGTAACTTTGAGAATTCAGGAAGAGCTATATGTCGCGGATATTACAATGATCGAAACGACTCGCATTTTTGTTGGTTCGATTTTTGCGGTCAGTTTGGAATCCCACGATAACATAGCGAGGTTTTTCCAATTGGGTTGAGCATTTCACCACCCAGACGTGTTTAGAAGTCGCTGGCAGAAGTGGATACTCGTACGTCTCCCAGGCTCGAAAACTGATGGGTATTGGTACGTCCTTGGAAATGTTGTTCAGTAAATTGATTTTCTTGGAATCAGCTACTCTGATGTAGGGAATCATCCACTCTACTTTATCCAGTGAGAGTCTGAATGGTTCAGCAGTAGCTCCTCCTGCTGGTGCTTGGATGACTGCATTCACATCGCTGTTTTCGCGTGTCAGAATAAGTTCATGTTTCGCGTTGACGATGATTCTTCCATAGTCGTCAGCAAAGCTCAATAACATACTCAAAGGTATGGAGATGTCAAAATGGCCATTCGCGTCGATGATTGTTGATTCATCATCCTTAAGGATCCAACCTGCATTCTCCAGAAGAGCAGCTTGACCCGTAGTTTGCGAAACAAAGTTCTTCATCAGTGTTGTGATACCAATATTTTTGTTTCTATCAATTACAATGGCGTTCAATTCATAGCGAATTTGTTTGAATAAGTGAAGAATAGCGTAATTCACTAATCCCATGTGAATGGCGAGCGGAGCGAATCTCTGAACGGCGATACGAATTTCATCATTGTTATTGAAAGTCGGCGATGCAAAAAGATAATGTGCATGAATCTCGTAATGGGCGATAGATTCGTCGAAGACGATGGGCTTCTGAATTTTCAGGATCTCCTCCATGGCTTACGATGGTAGATGCAACAGCAGAGGAAACTATGAATTTTTTTTTCACAGATTTTTATTTCTTCTCTTTCGCACTTTGAGCCCTAAACTTCTTAGGAATTTTCGATTCTGCGGTGTTAACGTCTTGAGAGGTCGTCGATGATTGCTTGGACTGGGCCATGGTGATTCACTTTTATAACGACCTCCGGATTTGGTTTTGAAAACAATGCCCATATTAGGCTTTGATGTGTAATCGAATTGTTATAACCTCTCCTCTGAAATTCACCAATTGTCCTTCTTGATCGACAATTCACACTTGGAGATGATCTATTGCCTGTACGGCGATCGGAAGGTAAATGATATTTGATGGCACTTCAATGATCTTATATCTTGGTGGAACAGTCGGGAAGAATTCATGTACAGTGTATACTCGCTGTTCATTGATGTATGCTCCAGTGGTGATGTTGCACTCGACTCGTAGTGAATTGACCTTGAGAATCGTTACTGATGAGTCAGATTCATGACTAATATGGGGCGACAGAATACCTTGCGTGAAGCCCAATAACCGTCCAATCGAATCTTGTGGATCAAAATTTATCGGGTGACTGCACTTGATTATACTCTTTAGAGTGTTATTGTTGGGCTTAAGTCTGATATTTATGTTGTATTCAACGAGTTTCTCAACCAAGAAATTCTCAATATCTTCAATTTCGTAGCTTCCTGTAGGTATTTCAATAACTTTATCAGCCACATAAAACTTGTTATTCCCGGTGTCAATATTGGGAATGGAATTGAAGGTTAATAGTTCAGCCAATCCCAGAGTGTAATTCTTCATTGGTGATAATTCAATTGGAGGAAAGTAATGAGCCTCCAACACCGAAGAGGTGCCTGATAATGTCAATGTAAAAGAGTCACTCATCGCAGTTGATATCCAACTGTTGCTCATGGAGTAACGTATTGAGGTTTTATATCACGTCTGTATTGAGAAATTTCAGACATAGATGTCCACACACCACCGTATCATAATCTTGATATCGTTCATGATTATATTTGACAATGCTACCAACACTGAAGTAATCCATCAGGTCCTGAGGTGGACGAAGATTACCAAAACTATCAAAATAGATAATTTCATTCTTCCGTTTCTTGTATGCGACCCAATGCGTTCCAAGCCCGTCCTTATCATCAAGATTGACAATGCCTGATTCATATTTGCGTGGACCTGACTTGGGCATTTCGTTCCTCATGTATACGCCACGAAAATGTGAGATTCTCATAACCTTGGCGTATTTCATCAAGTCGGCATCGGTGAGAGCTCGGTGTGGTCGCTTTATGCGTTTTTTAAATGGAGATCCAAGCCCTTCTTGTAGGGTTTCAAGTACAATCCTTTGCCCAACCCAATGGGCTCCATTGTTTGATCATGTCTCATACTCTCCTGAAGAGCTTTCTTAGCCACATTAGCGTCGTTGATGGCTTTTGTAATGCCTGCTGCACTATCACCTAGAGCTCCGGTGGCACTCAAGCCTGCAAACAGCGGTATCAAGAAGGGTATTACACCTCCAATTTTGGCGGGCACAGGTAGAACGCGAGGTAATCGCACCTGCTTTTTACCACCAATCTTTTTCACTGCGGCGCGTGCGCCTTCGAGCGCTATTTTGATAGCGTCGGTTCCTGGACGCATGGATGTTTTGGCAGCTTGTAAAATTTGTCGTAGAGCTACTTTCTTCTTTCTTCCACATCCACCACCACTACGTTTTCCTCTCTTTTTCTTCTTCTTAACTCCTCTGCTTGGTTTTCTCCCCATGCCTAGGGAGGTTTTTGCTTTCATGGTGTTAGCTATACCCCAAGCGGCAGCTTTTTCACCAAGACCCGCGTCTTTCGATAAGACTCGTTTCCAGGCTTTTTCCGTGAGAACTTTATCTGTTTCGTGTAGTGCACTCAGGTTATCTCTATTTTTCGAGTAGGCTATGTCGTGTTCTTTGCAGGCGGCGTCAAGTGGATTAATGCCAGGGTCACCCCGTTTCAACCGCTTTTGTAGCTTTGTCCCAGGACCACAATACTGATATCCGGGTATATGCAATTCCACAGGGGGTTTGTTGATGATACTGTTCACTAAACCTTTACCTTGACGTCCTCTCTTACATTTGTACACTCTCATGGCTATGCAAGGACTGACTAGTAGTGAGATGAACAGCGTGTATTTATATATTTCTCGATAGATGTATAAAATGATGGACATTCATCGTTTTTGTTCAGTCATCAACTATGCGTTTCAAAGAGCAGAAGACTAAGCTACCCATAATAAATTTCGATGAGTTATCACAAAGGGAGAGGACTAGGGAGAAACGTCATGATCCTCTATTACCAGATAGTGTGCATGCAGTTATTTGTGAACTTTCGAATTGTGGAAAAACAAACGCTCTACGGGCGCTCATAGTCCACCCTAACGGTTTGAGGTTTGAGAATATCTATGTGTACTCAAAATCTCTCAATCAACCCAAGTACCAGTTACTCAAACGTCTGCTCTCCACTATCAAGGGAATCAGATATTTCCCCTTCAGTGAGCGTGACAAAGTCATCAAGCCAGAGGATGCTCGGCCAAATTCTATCATGATTTTCGATGATATAGCCTGCGAGAAACAGGATCATGTTCGAGCATTCTTCTGCATGGGACGACATAGAGACGTCGACAGTTTCTATCTCTGTCAAACGTACGCTCACGTACTCAAACATCTGGTGCGGAACAACACCAATCTCCTGATACTCTTCCGCCAAGATGATATGAATCTAAGACATATTTATGAGGATCATGTGAATACCGATATGTCATTTGCTGAGTCAAGGACTTATGTGCCAAGTGTTGGAATGAGGGCAAATACAGTTTCATGGTGATTGATAAAGACAGTGAAATTGATGAGGGTCGATATCGAAAAGGATTCGACAGTTTCATGAAGAAATAAATATGCACTATTCGAAGGAATTCAGAGTAGTTGTAGCGTGACTGTACAAGTGTCAACATGCAGAGCGAAAATTTCAAGAAGGAGACGAATATCTTGCGGAATATTACTCAAGCGAGTGATGCTATTCGCCGCAAGCACAAAATAATAAAATTGGGTAGGGAGACCACTGAGAAAGCTATAAGTGAAGTACTTAAGCCAGTGATAACTCCTCTCGAGAAACTGGTCGATCAATCAGTAACGAAGGAATCTTCACATGAGAAGAAGAAAGAGAAGAAGACATCTAGTACTCCTATACGGATGAAAGAGGATAAGGATGACGATTTTGATGATTCTTCTGGATATCAAACTTTGGTAGATCTCCCATTCAACATAGAAGAAGCACATTCAAATACCTCCATGAAGAAAATATCACCAATAAAAGCCACGACTCCAACTTATCGTATTCCATCCACCAAGCTGGAATCTCCTTTAACCTCACAGAAGCTTCTTCAAACGTATTTGGATCGTTATAATACAGATCGTGAAAATAGCGATTTGTATAAGGAATTTGGTGTTCGTTACCTGCAAAGCGGTCCGAAGATTGGTGATTCATTGGTCACATTCCATGGAGATTCAATGACCCTCAAGGGTGAGGAATACACATTGACACCAGATTTAATCGAATTGATCTTTACGAAATCACCCAGCATGAGTCTCATAACCGAAACCGATAAACATACCTACGGTAATATCATACGGAGTACGAATACACATCGAATGTACTACAGACCAAATGGAGCTCTCCGAACAAGCAACATCACAAAATATCGTACCGTCATTTTAGATCTCATATAATCCAAGAAAACAGGAACGGCTCTTCTTCATTATGATTGCTTCAGTGAAACCTAGGAAAATGGACTACGTGTACTGGGACGATCCTAATCAGCTAGTGGATAGACTTCGACTACTTATGGCGTCACAGTCAACTGGAAATATGAGTCATACAAATGAAATTATGTCAATAATCGAGGAATTACGTGAAGCTGATATTATTTATTGAGCTGTAGCCAAAAAATCCCATAATTTGAAACATGACTGTCGACGTGTTCGGACGCCAGTTGGGCATTGGTGCTGTGAGAGCTATCGGTAGCCGAGGTCCTCCAGGTGAAGGATTCAAGGTCGCGCCTGATGGACAATACCTTATAGATCATCGGAGATTATGTAATTTGGCGGATCCGGAAGAAGAGAATGATGCTACATCTTTGAAGATATTGCGCAGTATGTTGAAGGAGGAGCTTCGTCTCATGTTTAACGTGGCTGGACCCATGAATGGTAGACTTGATGGGATTGAAACGATGATTCAATCATTCCAAGCAAATTTCCTGGAGACGATGAAACGAAGGGGTGTTAGTGAAGAGGAAGTACAAGAACGTTTGGGCAGTCATTCTGAGACCATTCAACGTCTAAACGAGGAACTGACAACACTGAAAGAATCGGTTATACATGAGACCAGATTCATGATCGATGGTTTATATTCACTGATAAGCGAGCAATTGGAAGGAATAAAGAAAGAAGAAGCGACTAACCAAAATTTGGCAGTACGCAATTCTGAAATAATTGGTGATTTGGATAGACGTCTAATTGCATTGGAGAATGGACAACAAGAAGGCAACAGTAGTGGAGGAGCTCCATAGACTAGCTCGTCGGAATTATCCACCTCGACGTGTTGAAGTCCGCGGGGTGGATGAGACATGGCAGGCAAATCTTGTGGACATGAGTGCCTACGCTCGTGAGAATGGAGGTTACAAATACCTCCTAACAGTTACCGATATTTTCTCGAAATATGCCTGGGCTGTGCCGACCAAGACGAAGAATGGGAAGGATGTGAGCAGTGCTACGGCCTTCATACTTGAACAGAGTCGTGTACCACAGAAGCTGCATATAGACAGAGGCAAAGAGTTTTACAATAGCGAATTCGAAAAGCTTATGAAAGACTATGGCATTACCATGTACTCAACCTTTAGTAATCTCAAAGCATCCATCTGTGAGCGATGTAATCGCATACTAAAAGAAGATGTGGGAAGAGTTCAGCTTACAAGGAACATATGAGTGGATTCCTATTGTCAAGAGTCTGGTTCTGGTCTGGTCCTATAATGACACCAAGCATCGCACAATCCGGATTGAACCAAAAGATGTCACTGCTGCTCATGAGAAGTACCTTTTACGTCATATCTATGGAAAACTGGAAACTCACCGAAAAAAGAAAATCAAGTTCAAGGTTGGAGATAAGGTGCGCGTCAGCAAATACAAGAATGTTTTCGAGAAAGGCTATACACCCAACTGGACAACCGAGATATTCACGATAAGTGAAGTTGTAAAAACCAATCCTGTGACCTACAAGCTCATCGAATATATGGACAAACCAATTGAGGGTGGATTTTACCAGGAGGAGTTAACGAAAGTCAGATATCCTGACGTCTACCTCGTAGAGAAGATCCTTCGAAGACGTGGAAACAAAGTATTTGTCAAATGGTTGGGTTTTGATAATTCACACAATAGTTGGATAGATAAGAATGCATTGTAATAAATGAATGAATAATAAAGAAGATCATTCTGTGAAAAATGACATATTTTATTTACAATAGCCATATGGTATGACCAGTTGAGTTTGTACAGAGTATTCTCTTATCATCATTCTAACTAAGAGCTATTTTTTTCTGCTGTATAGTATATACATCATGGTTCTGACTTTTAATCAAATACTATGATTTAGTTAGACTTTGGTGATTTACCAGACAGCGTTTATAGTCATCAAACGTAATCTTTTTCAATGCTGAACCTTTCACTCCTTTCGCACGCTTCTTCGCTCTCTCATCACTATGAATTTTAAACGTGTACAATTTTGCTCTTAAATCAACAAATTCACTCATTACCTTACCATTATACTCATCTTTCATAAGCCCTAATATTTTCTTATTCACTAGTGGCATTTCATAGATATTATCTTTTGAATAATCAGATGTATCAAATCGAGCAATATCACGTTTCATACATTCATAAATATCAAGTACTTTGAACTCATACAAAAGACTGTCTGTATCTGTGTACATGAGCTTAGCACTGTTCCGGAAATTCTCGTTTAATGTAATCATAATGAAAATCATACATGAATATTTCGGATAGATCCAGAATTGAGAAACCAACGTAAATGGGTTTATTGAAGAACATTTTATTTCGATTTAACTAATGATTGTCAAATCCTCATTAAAAATAATACAACTGTGGAAGTTGGGCTGGGGAATGAGGACTTTGGCACCATATCGTCCTTCCCATTTCGTCACCAACTTCACGTCTTTTTGTTTCTGACATTCTCAATGGTTTTCCCGAAAACTGAATTGTTCATCAATTTGAAGAAATTCTTTTCAACCTCATTGCTCGATTGCTTTCTCAATTCTGTATTGAGGTCAATGTACGTTTTCAGCGATGGTGCTTGGTGAAATTCCAGTACTCGGTGAATTTTCGTCAATTTTAGCCCCAAATTTCAAACATCGCTTGAGATTTTTGTAATGAATCACATAATTTGTTTTTGGAAGTAATGTCATCATCAATTTTGAGATTTTCTTGTGTGGGGGAACAAAATGTTCCGGGCAAAGTGGTAAATCCTTGAGAGTCTCAAAGAGCTCTTAGGGATACTCCAAGTCAACCTCAAGGATATAACCATTGCTCGAATCATCTGGAATTGTGTGCACATCAACGATTAATGGATCAACCCACTGGAATGAGCCATATGGTAAGTACTGCGACATGGCTGCTCCGTTCAAATTGTTCACGTCAAAGTACATCAGTTAAGAAGTCTCTTTGTTGGAGTCGAATTCCTCATGCATGTACTTATTGTTGGTACAAGCGTACCGATTGGAACATTGAGCCACCCCACCTCGAATCCCTTTCTCAATAAACAAGTGCATGTCAATGTCAGTGAGGAGTTCAAGGTTTACACCAGTGCATTTCAACATAGCATCAAATACTAATCCTGGTACGGTGTAATAATGCAGAGGATCAAGTTTATACACGGAAGAACAAATCTGTCGGAAATTTTTGAAGATATCTGCCAAAAGTACCACGTCTGTTGCTAGATAGAGGTCGGAATATTCACCTAAAGACGTGATGCGAAAAACGTTCCAAACTGTTTACGCACTCGTAATCTTCAGTAGAGACACTTTTATCATTCAATTTGGAATCGAATTCCTCGATAGGAGGCAATTGAGCGTCATCGAGTTTCTCCCAAGAGTCCACGTACTCCTATGGGAAAATCCTTTTTCTAGTCAATAAACGGAATGTCTCATGATTATCATTACAATACTTTCGCGTTATGGATTTATCTTGATCATCGAGATAAGATGCCAATTTTTCCAAGCTACTTGCCATGAACCGGAACGAATTAATGAATCGAAAGTGAATTTTAGTCTCATCAACGTGTTTCGTGAAGGAGATATACTTCTCCTTATTGATGGGTAAAAGATCGATTGAATCTGGGAATGTTGCGAGTGTCTTAATAAGAAAATGTGAGTCGTAGCCGGAGAGGTTATGGAAAACTACTGGGATTATGTGAGTTTTTATAGTTGACATTACATCCTGGGTGTGCTGGACCGCGATACTTGCCTATGAAATGGTAGTGGTCACGATGTTTCTTCTCAGTTGGATTAAAAGATTTCTCGCATATGTGACAAACTTGAGCATTAGCCAATTCCTGAGCTTGCTGAGGTGTGAGCATACATCAACATCATGAGCTATTCTTTGCAATTCATCTATGAACCATTCAATACAATCAGGTCCACGTTTCATCTTAAATTGTGACCGTCATCAAAATCACAATGTAAATAAAACGCTATACTATGAGGGATATGCTTTTGATGTATAGATTCGTTCCCAGTTGATTGCAGTATACATTCAAGATGAGCATAAATGACAAATGGAACCATTTCCTTGAATCGATAGTTCTTAAAAATCAAAATATTTTGGCCTTTTTCTGGTAGCACCATTCTCTATTTATTAATATCAAGGCAATCTTTCCTATGATTTTGGAATGATACTTCTGTTACAAAATGCCTTAGACAACGCTCACAGAAGAACATTGAATCCTCATGATTAGATAATTGCAATCTTAGAAATCGAGATAAATTTCGAATCCAAACAAAATGATAAATTGGCTGCTGATCTCGTTCCATTTGTACATTATCGCAAAGCAATAGAAAATGAATCGTTGGCCAAATGGATCTAATTTTACTTAAATATAACGGTACAATATCTTTATCATTATCTACTCTGTAAACGTTAATTGATAATCCATTCATCCGCTCAAATTTGGGAATATTCTTCGGCTGCATTGGAAAATCCAAACCTGTATAGTTGAGTCTTGGTGCTCCATCTGGTAGAGTAGCATGAGAGAAATGAGGATACGAGCTCAATCGATCCACATTATTTGAAGCAGGATGAAGTGCTGCCGTAATAGCCCACAGAAAACAGTACTTGTCATTGTTCTTGATATTCACAAGTGCTTTCTTAGATTGAATATGTTTAGGAGATGGAATAAAAGTGGTCAATCCTGCTGCTGTGAGTGGCACATATTTATTCATATTAATTGTGAGATTGATCACTTCAGTTAACTCCCATCCTGAATCCTTTTCCTGGAAATCCTCGATTTTAGCAAGCAGTCGTTCTGTCAAATTCTCTTCAATCCACTCCTCGATATTGGTAGTAGGTAAAATAATCTCATTTCTAGTATTGAAGTATTTAACTTCCTCAATCACTTCACCATTTTTCATCACTTGGAATTTACAAGCAAGTATTCCGTTGGCTTTGATATTTCCTTGCTTTTGCAGAGCGTTCCGCAATTGAACAGCTGCAATGGATTTTGTATCCTCCAGAAAGGATTGAGGGTCTTTATTACTCAAATTTATAATCACTCCTGTTTTAATTCGATTTTTAAAAGCGAATTCTAATTCTCTCCACAGCACTTGATCGTCCGTTGTCTTGTTTCGCGATACAACACTAAGTCTCGCACCATAATGCAGCGTTTGTTTTCGTTTAAACATTTCACTATAAGTTTGAAGTGAAACTATCATCGTTTGTATTCGCATTTTTTCCCCAACGGAGAGATCATTGTGGTCTTTTCTCAAGAGTTTTCCGAAAAGTCTAATGTAATTTTCACATAAGCGTATCCACCGTTGCAAATTTACAGCGGATGCATTTTTGTATGCATTTTCAAGTAATTTTAAAACTTCCAAACACGATTTGGCATCGATTTTGATGTGACCAGTTCTATATTAACACACACTTGGAAAGTTTTTTAACAGCCGACAACTTGAGAAATGACTGAATGGGCATGTACCGCAACCTTTTATAGGCGAAACTTGTCTGCAGATGACGCCTCAAGTTCTTGCATTGGAGAAATATCTTTACATTTGAGCTGACTGTCAACACTTTATGAACATGTGTACGTCTAAGAGTGCTGCCTATAATGTTCTAGAGAAATAACTTCATTCCAAAAACATATATTCCAGCTAATGATCAACATTTCTAGAAAGAGTATCAACGTACGCGCAGTACAAACTACGCTATTCGAGTAAAGACATCCCAAGGTTGAATTCCATTAGTCGTCAACAATTCCTGGAACTGTTAGGGATAAATCCCTGGGTTCTGCTAATTGGAGATAAATCTCCCTACAGTGGGTAGATACTGGAATCCGATATATTACTCGATAGAATTAGAGGTATTTATTGATTCAAACTAGCTCATAGTTGTAAACAATTTCAGCGCATCGCAACCTTGGAAGTGTTTACGACCAAGTGCAGTCTGAACAACGCAATTTGGGTAAAAGCGGCCCAAGGGTACATTCCAATCGTCGTAAACAATTCCTGGAGCTGTTGACGTCAGAGCCTTGAAACTGTTTACGCCCAAGTGCAGTTTGAACAACGCAATTTGGGTATAACCGTTCCAACGGTACATTCCAATCGTCGTGCACAATTCCTAGAGCTATTGACGTCGCAACCTTTAAAGTGTTTACGTCCAAGTGCAGTCCCATCACGCAATTACGTTCTAATTCTCAGAGTGGACCTGATGGATTACTTCGGTGTTGGTAGCATTGTCAAATATAATCATGAACAATATCAAGATTATAATACGGTGGTGTGTGGACATCTGTCTGAAATACGTGGAAACAGCGATGTGAATGCAGTCATCCAAGCACCGGCAGGAGGAGCTGCTGCTGAACCATTCAGACTCTCACTGGATAATTCCCTACATCAGAGTAGCTGATTCCAAGAAAATCAATCTACAGAACTACATTTCCATGGACGCACCAATTCCCATCAGTTTTCGAGCCTGGGAGACGTACGAGTATTCACTCCTACCAGCGACATCTAAACACGCCTGGTTGGTGAAATGGTCAACCCAATTGGAAAAACCTCGCTATGTTATCGTGGGATTCCCAACTGACCGCAAAAATCGAACCAACAAAAATGCGAGTCGTTTCAATAATTGTAATATCCGCGACATATAGCTCTTCCTGAATTCTCAAAGTTACCCTTATGTTAATCTGAATCTTGATATTAGTCATAATCAATATGCGTTCCTCTACGACATGTATACGAATTTCCAAAGCTCTCACTACGGTAAAGAAGCTGAACCACTCTTGAGTAAGACCGATTTCGTCACCTATGCTCCACTCATTGTCATTGATTGTTCAAAGTAAAATGAGTACTTGAAATCCGGACCAGTTGATATTCGCCTTGAATTCGAGTCTGATCGTAATTTTCCCGTTCAAACTGCAGCCTATTGCTTAATCTTACGTGATCGAATAGTGGAGTATCACCCAATTAATGGGGGAGTTGAAAATATGATTTAAATAAAACCAAAACGAAATATTTTTCAACTGTTTTTGTAATAAAAGAAAAGGAAATACATATGCGTCTTTTCATTTCCAAAACATTTAGAACCTTCTCGATTTCTTGAGCTTCTTAGATTTATAAGTATGATGACGTTTTCGGCTACTCCCTTCACCGCGGAGACATTTTGGAACTGGAGAACAATCAGCTTTCGACGTGCTGGCTACTGGTCCCTCCTCCTCCTCCGAATGTTCTTCGGTGTGAGGAATCTCCACCTCGCTCCTCGATGAGGTAACAGCGACTGGTTCCTCTTTCTCCTCGTCTCCATTCATATTCAAATCACGATGAAATTTCACAATTTTATAATTCCCTTGCAATTCCAAAAAATCTTGCAGAAAATTCCATGCTGTTTGCGGTACATTATTGCCATGATGGTTTATAACAATATCATCGTACTCACAAACATATGGTGATATGGAAATTAACAATCGCATATCATCCATAGTCAAGTTATGTTCCTTCTGTGTCCAACGCGAATACTTTTCACAAGTTGCAAATTCTCCTTTAAATCAAGGAAATCACGTAGACAGTCCCATGCCGTTTGTGGTGGATTATCACCATAATGCCGGATGACAATATCGTTGTAGCCCACTAAGAATGGTGGAAGTGCACACCAAAATTTCACTTTGTCTGGGCTCAAATGATCCATGATGAAAACTGACGCTATGTTAGAGCACTCAACGTTTAAAAACGTCTCAGGAATGTTCTAGAATAGTGATGATATATAATTCCAGACAATCCGAGGAGATTCTCTATCCCCTCCCTCACTCAGCTCGTTGTTATGAAATTACGCAGCACCTTCCAAGAATTGTTTTGGTACAATCCAGAATATTGCGTATGATGATGCAATCGAATTCCATAAAAAATCGCCCGATTTTCCTCGAGAGCAATCAGTCGTACTCTGAACAGTCCAGTGTAAAGATGGAAGGGATCTTAGACGTCCAGGGATTCCAAAGTGATCAGAAAACTTTCATCGTCAAGGAATTGGCAGTCGCGTACACTGATGATTATAAACGTGTAAAGTGTACTCTCTTCAAGCCACCATACGCATGGAATAAATTGTCAACCGAGTCATGGCCTACCCTGGGAAACCGGCAAAACATCGTACTCTGAAGTTTCACGAGTCATCAAAGAAATCGCCAAGAACGTAACTAACCTCTACGTATAAGGATTACAGAAGAAGCAGTGGCTTCAAAAGATCCTCGGAAATTCAAAAACAGTGATGGACTTGGAAAATTTAGGCTGTCCGAAATTGGCAGACTTGGAGCTTCCGAAATGTGCGAATTCTCATAACGATTGTGAAACAATTCCATTCGTGTGTGCTCTTGAAAACCTGAAAAATTTGAGAATTTGGTACATGCAAAATCAAAATGTCAGTCTGCATAGATCACTGGACATTTTCTGTAACCTGAAAAGTCTCAAAGAAATGAGCACCCCGGACATTTCCGCCTTCCCGAAGAAATTTCTGTTGACGTTCGCCTCGCAGAGCATCGAGGATGTATGGGATAGATTGCCTGAGAACTTGCAAAAGGATAAGGACATTGCAAATTGCCATCGATGTCATCTGCATCATTCTTCCAGGACACCATTAATGATAAAGAACAGTTTCTTATGTAAATCTTCCGAGGAAATGGAAGATTATAAGAAGGAAATAACTGGAATATTTCTCATTTACTTATCAACTGTCAAGAAACAATTACATGAGAAATGTAATATTTACAATTAATTGTTAAAAATAAAAAAATATATTACGTATATACTTTGTGTTATATTTCGTTCATTATCCTTGTGTCCTTAAGAGAATCATGTTAGTAAATAAGAATCAAAAATCCCGCGAATAGAATCATATGGAGAGCTCTGTATTACCGACTGCTGAACTCATCTCTACCCTGATAATTTCTTCATAATTCAAAATTCATATCCCACCTACATCATACTTCCCGATAAGCACCTATGATAAAGAACTGTTCTTTGTGTAAATTTATAAAAAGAATAAACAATGAGTGAAAAAATGTATTATTTCCAATGTAATGTTGAAGATTAAAGAATATATCATATTTTTGATGAAAAATAGATTTTGTGTATCTCCTTTTTATCCTTGAGAACATTGCATGACAAATTAGCATGTATCATTCAAAACGTATCTTTCGGAAAATCAAAATTTAGCAATCAAAGATCAGAATGTAACTTTCAGAAGATGAGAGTGCAACATTCAGAATATCAGAGCCCTCTACTAGAGAACTCTACATTACCGACTGCCGGAATCACTTGCACTAAAGAAAATCAAATTTCCCGTCAACCACGGGTAATCCCCATCCCTATGTGATGTCATCCTCACGACAACTGCATGTGCACGACTGCCTTCCCCCTCCGCGCCGCGCATCTTCCCTCCTTATCGCAAGCCCCTCACCTACATTTGATTTTGAACCGACACCTCCCCCCACGCCGCGCTCTCCTCACTCACAACTGATCTTCGCGCACCACCTCCCGCTTCCCCTCGCCGCCCTCGTCCATCGACCAGACCCCCCCTCCCCACTTCCCCGTAGCGTCGCCAGGCCCCCTTGCGACAAATTTCAAAATCTACACCACAACGTCCCTTCAAATTTTCCCGCCTCCTCTAAAATTAGTCACGTTACCTCCGTTCTCCACTCCTATTGGTGGGAACGCCATTACGTCACTTCCAGTCCAGGCAATTTTAAATTTCCCGCCATTTCATGACGTCACTTCCGGTTTAGTGATTTCGAACCGGCAACCCATATCTACTTCAGCTGTTCAATAAGTAACTAATATTTTTTTCGTCCGACGATGACATGAGCATTTTCCAATATCCTTCATTAATAAATTTAATATTCAGCCTTGTTTTTTTTCAATTTTTTCCAATTTTCTTCGTCACTACAAACAACTACAAACGAATTCTTGTATCTGACCTCGTTTAGGTCCTCTATACAGGGTAATTGACGCGATAGCTGAATATTTTTTAAGGTCAACCCTTCCCTGGGGTTGTAAGGCCCAGGTATACTCCTTGGTACGTCAATCTTATTTCCGGTACGGCTGGTGACGACGAGTGACCCGAAAGCAACAGAATTAAAAGTCTAAGGAACGGGATTGTAATAATTAGCCACAATTCACTTAAACTCACGATATAATTGATAATAAAAATATTGATAAAATATTTCACAAGAGTTCACAAAAACAGAGTCTATTGATAAAGAAAAATGTTGATAAATTAATTCACAAGATAGTTCACGAAACTAGAGTCTCTAACAATGTTTATTGCACTTTTAAAATAACTTTATATTAGATCGGATATTTGGTTTTAAATACGCGATCAGAACTGAGTGTTGTGTCTCGATGTTTTCTCTTTGGAATCTTCGTTGGTACTAACTTAAAATATTTCCCATGTTCTCCTCTTCATGTACAATGTAGAGAGTGAGGGTAAAGAGGGTTGTTCCCTTGTAGAGAGAGGGTAGAGAAATTTTCTTATTGGTGGAAAACTATTTGAAGGCGTGAAAATATTTGGGACTCAGCAACGCTGGCGAAAAGTACGTTGAGCGCGTGGGTGAGACCCGGAGAGACAAAAGAAGGTCCGGAGAGACAAAAAAAAAGGTCCGGACGGACGCTCGGAGTTAAATTTACGATTTTCATTTGGTGACCAAAGGTGTCTGGACAGTAATGTTACGTCAAGAATGGGTTACTTGACACAACTTTATTAAATAAAAATTCAATATACTGAACCAAAGAAACAAGATTAAATTCAAAGATCGTCTCGAAATTAAGGAATAGAATTCAAGCACAAAACCCATTTACAAAGGTCCCCTTTTACTTCAATTTTCTAAACCCCAAAAGTATTTG
>NW_021681092.1:91881-92477 GCF_001412515.2 Diachasma alloeum
CAACATTCGACTTACATTCACTGCTCTGCTTTCAGTCGTAAAGTATTTTGTATGTGGTTAAAAGTAATGCCGCACTGAATTTAAGACGTTGGATTCAATTCTTTATTTAAATGAATTAAATAATTAAAAATGTCACAAGACTTGGGATTTCAGAAAATAATTTAGTTACGAAAGACTGAAACGGAAATTAAATAGTCATCCAAGACTATATGAAAATTAAAGGTCGCGAAAAACCCAAAATATCGCCTTAATAGGTCGATAATAAAATTGGAACCGTGTCCAAAAGAAACTGGAGTATACTAACTCTCAGATATGAGCTACTACTACTACTGTAGCGATGATTACAAAATGCAATCGGAACTGTAACTGTCGTGCTGCTATCGCGCACAAGTCTTTATAGTTTATCTAGGAGGGTGTGTCCTCAGAATGCATAGGGAAATTTCGGGGACCAATTACAAATGACTCTAGCCGAAATTTCCCACTCCAGTGGTTTGAAATCTCCTTGTTTCGAGATCAACTCCATCTCTCTACATGAAGATGTTTTTGGGGTGTAGGCGGTCTTTTCTATTCCCCAACAACCAATGAAAATTGTTTTA
>NW_021681092.1:93421-93709 GCF_001412515.2 Diachasma alloeum
GACCGTCATTGTTTACAGTACCTGCTAAAGTGACACTTCTAGTGGTTGTTGTGTTGGGTTGAAGTCCAGTAATTAAAGTATTACCGATTGTTATGGTGCCATGGTCATGGGCAACCCTGCACGCATCTTCTGGGATATACTGAATATATTCAGCATGTGCATTGTCAACAATTGAGACATGGGAGTGCATGCCACAATGGTAGACAGTACGACTTACTTCAATTTTACATTGAAGTACTCTTGTATGAGTATATTTGTCCAATTGTATCATATAAATATGTGTTTTAG
>NW_021681092.1:93738-105217 GCF_001412515.2 Diachasma alloeum
ATCTACTGTCAATCATTTTTGATATTTTCAATCTATTTGGATGAACAATTTTAAACTTGTTTTTTATTGCAATTTTGACATTTCCATCTGGCAGAATTTCTAAAACTTTGAAAGGACCATCATATTGGTCACCTAATTTTCCTGGTCTTGGTCCACTTAATAAAAAGACATTATCACCCTCATGAAAATTCACAGGGTTGATCTTTTGATCATAATAATGCTTTCATCTATATTTGGAATCAATTAAATTTTCATATGCCAATTTTCTAGTCTGTGATAATCGTTTTACCAGATTTTCAATATAATTATCATAAGTAGGCAATTTATCAAGTTCATGTAACGGTTCTTCGGAAGGAAGCCGAGCCGTTTTACCGAATACCAATTCGTATGGAGTAAATTTGGTACCTTCATGAACACACGTATTGTAAGACAACATAGCAAGATCAATCCATTGATCCCATTCTGAATCCACAGTGGCATACTGTTTTAAGTATTCGCCCAATACATGGTGTGAACGCTTCAACGATCCATTCGATTGTGGATGGAATACAGTAGTTTGTAATTTTTTTATTCGAAATCGCTTATTAATTCTTCACATCATGGCGCTTATAAAATCCGACCTTGATCAGTTAAACAAACTTTCGGAGAGCCGAAGACGCAAATGAAACGTTTAATGAAAGCATCCGCTATTGTCTCCGCTCTTTGATTCTCCAATGGAATTGCCATTGAATATTTAGACAATTGATCTTGAATAGTGAAAATACACTCATTATTATTTACCTTTTTGGGCAAAGGACCCACAATATCCATCGCAATTTTATCGAAAACCGTGCCAGGTGTATCTGTAATTAACATCGGTTGTTTAGTTTTAACGCGGACTAATTTTTTTAATTGACACTCCGCGCATTGTTGAATACGATTTTGAACATCTTTCTTCAAATTTTCCCAATAATAACTATTTTTTATACGATTAAATGTTTTTGATACCCCTTTATGACCTCCAATAGGTGAAGAGTACATCTCATAAAAAATTGCATTTCGTTTTTCAACAGGTACATATTTTACCGTACCAAGACAAATAATAACTTTGATATTTTCATTTATGAATGTTTCCTCAATTGAAATAAGAATTTCAGACCATGGAATATTATTTACATATTTAGAATATGCAATTGAAATAGTTTCAATTTTATCTTTCTTCAAAAGTTCTTTCAGATTGTTTAAACTTTCGCAAAAATATTTTTTTACTGTGAGATTAGATTCCCCACTAGATCCTTGAATAATAGCGGCAAAATGGCAATTTTTGCCAATTCTTTGTTTATAAATCCCACCTAAACGTGTGGTTTTAATGGTGGGTAATTTATTTAATTTTTTAAATTCTTTAGCACCTTCATCAACAGGTTCACCATCATCTGAGAGGAAATATAGAATATTATCTTTACGATAAATAATTAATTCTTTGGAAATAATAATGGGAGATTTTTTTTTTTTTAATTCTTCAATTTCAGAATGTTCAGATCTAGAGTCCGAATCATCTGTTTCCGTTTCATCACATGAATTGTTTACTCTTAAAGACAAAGAGTTTTCTTTTTTTTTATCATAATTAATTCCATCATTAACATCCAATACAAGCTTTGGTGGTCTACCCCTTTTTCTTTTTATTGTTGAAGAGCAAAATGGAATTTCACCACTAAATTTATTAGGAATTTCACCTTTTACTGAAATTTTGGGAATTTCACCCTCATAATAAGCCGGAATTTCACCGTTCAAAATATTGGGAATTTCACCCTCATAATAAGCCGGAATTTTACCGTTCAAAATATTGGGAATTTCACCCTTTAGTTTCTTTGGAATTTTACCATTTTTTGAAACATTTTTATTAATTATTTTTTCGTCATCTGATTCATTCAAAATATCAAAAATTTCTTGCAACTCAGGACTGAGCGGTTCCTCAGCCCTTTTCTTTTGAGCGCGAGTAATGACATTGACCGTTTCAACCGGATTACGTGATAATGCATCCGCATTTAAATTAATTTTTCCCGGTTTATACACGACATCATAATCATATTCTGCTAATTTTAATCTCCATTTTAAAATTCGTGTATTAACTTCCTTAGCAGTCCTAAACCAAACCAATGGTTTATGATCAGTAACCACAGTGAATTTATGACCATAAACATATGGTCTAAAATTTCTCACTCCCTCTAGTATTGCTAATGCTTCTTTTTCATAAGTGTCATAGCGAAATTCGGCACCTCTTAGGACTCGAGAGTAATAGGCAATAGGTTTATCTTTACCTATTTCCCCCTGCGAAAGAACTGCGCCAATAGCTAGACCAGAAGCATCAGTCGTAATTATAAAGGGTTTTGAAAAATCTGGGTACTGCAAAATAGGAGCTGTACATAGAGCTTCCTTGAGAGTTTGAAAAGCTTTTTCAACTTCTGGGGACCAATCAAACTCTACATCATTTTCAAGCAATCTTGAAAGTGGTTTTGCAATTTTTGAAAATTTTTTAATAAAACGCCTATAATATCCGGTTAATCCGAGAAAAGAACGAATATTTTTTTGTTTTTTAGGCTTTGGAAAATTTTTAACCGCGTCTAACTTTGAAGGGTCAGGTTTCAAACCTTCGTCACTGATAATATGACCCAAATAATTTACTTCCGGACGCAAAAATTCGCATTTGTCCGGTTGTAATTGGAGATTCGCTTTTCTTAAACGTTGCATTAGTGCTTCAATACGTTCTTCATGCTCTTTTAAATCTTTCGCAAAAACAATAACATCGTCAAGGTAAACAAACATTGACGTACCCTGCAATCCAGACAAAACCGTATCCATTAATCGTTGGAACGTTGCTGGTGCATTTTTTAAACCAAAAGGCATTCGGTTAAATTCCCAATGACCTTTCGGAGTAGAAAAAGCAGTTTTATAGCTGTCTTCTGGATGCATCTTAATTTGATGATATCCAGAAGCCAGATCAAATACAGAAAAGTATACAGATTCCCCCAATTGATCAAAAATATCAGTGATATTAGGGAGAGGATAAGCATCTGTAATCGTTTTTTCATTCAATTGACGAAAATCGATGACAACACGCCATCGTTTATTACCCTTAGAATCGGGTTTCTTTGGAACAACCCATACAGGACTATTATATGGGGATTCTGATGGCTTAATTATTCCTGTTTCATAAAGTTCTTTAATTTGTTTATCAACCTCTTCTTTAGTAGAGTGAGGTAACCTGTATTGTTTAGATGAAATAGCAAGATCTGAATTTACAGGAATTCTATGTTTATAAACATTAGTCGATCCAAGAGGTTCACCAGGTATGTGAAACCTGTCAGAATATTTTTTTATCAATTTTTCAACATGTTTTTTCTCTTTTCCTCCTAAATGGTCCAATCTTAATAATTCGCTAATTTTTTCAAATCTATCTTTATTTTCAATTTCTCCTACGTGAGAAACAATTTTTTTCACAACATCAGAATAACTACGCTTATCATCATCAAGTTGATTATCCCGATCAATTGGTTCAAGTACACTTTCACATTCATGTATTGTTAAAGTTGGTATTTTAATTCCAACTTTTTCATATGTGGTATTATAAACACGCATGTATGCACGGCCCTGGTGATTACGCACCAAACAATCTCCTGCATACACACCTTTGCAAATTTTTAATCGAGGGACGTAGCCCTCTTCAACTTCCTTATTTTTAATTCTAATGAAGAATGCTGACTCACTGCGAGGAGCAATGTATCGAACATTATCTTCAACATAATCAATCTGTTCAAAAGGGTATTTCTTCCCATTAATTTCCAAATAACGATTCCCATAATCAATTTTCGCCCCCGCGGTTTTAAAGAAGTTAGAACCCAATAACCCCGCGTAAGGAATTTGCATGTCATCGGGTACGACATGAAATAATGCTACTTTCCCCAAAACGTCCATATTGATACTGCCGAGAGTAAATACAGGAATTTTTGAAATACCGTGTAATTCTATGATATTGGATTCATCAATAAAAATATTATCTTCAACGAATTTATTCTTAATTAGATTTGGTGACGCGCCTGAATCAAGCATCAATTTAATTTCTCGTTTATTTTTATTATATCCAATTTTTAAAAACGGAATATCATCGTTATTTTTAAACTGTACAGAAATTACAGGGAGTCGTCGCTCAATTCCGCTTCCTGAACCATTGTTATCGGACGCTGAGTGAATGCATCTTTCCCCGCGCCCTTCTGGAAAGATGACCTCTGGTTTCCCGAATTTTTGGATGCCAAGAATAAACAATTCTCCAAAACATGTCCTGTTCGTTTACAATAACGACAAGTAACATTAAAATTATTTTTGCTCGATCCACCCCTGCATTTATCAGCAGTGTGGCCAAGATTATCACACAATTGACACTTATTTTGATTTTTTAGAGGATTTCTATTCAATGAAAAACAAGTTTTCGCAGTATGATTTCTTTTCTTACAAATTTGACAAAATAAGTTACTAGAGTTTTGATTTCCAATACGAATAAAACATGTTTTTGCAGAATGACCCCGTTTATTGCAAATTTGACACACGGAATCAGAGTGATTGGCATTATTATTATTATTAGGGAAATTTCCACGATGATTTGGAAAATTGTTACCACTTTGATTATTATTTTGATTATTTTTATTTTGATTACCATTCCGAAAATTTTGACGATTAAAATTATTTTTTTCGTTTTGATTAGATTTCATGAATTTTACGGGTTTTTGACTAACGACATTTACATCACTTTTTTTATTCTCTTGATTTCGCGGCCGTTCCCCACGTAATTCACTTTTCGCGAGCAATTTTCGTTCAATTTCAATCGCTTTTTCATAAGCATTAGTCATCGAGGCACAAGCTGGCATACGTTGATCAATATCAGGCTTCAAACCTTGTAAAAAACACTGTTTAATATTTTCATCTACTTTATCTTTTACCGCTTTTAAATGGTCTGCTGAATGCGTTGGATTATTTACTTTAAACAACTCTACAATTTCTTGACCTTTTTTTCTCAATTTATTTGCAAAATTGACAACAGAATCTGAATCTTTTTGAAAAATAGAGCCTAATTCACCTTGCAATTGCCATTCTGTTTTAGTAGAGGTATAGATAGTTTTTAATTCTTTGATCAAATTATCAATGTTATCGAATTTTTTATTATTTAACGAATCTTTTACTGATTGGCTTAGACATTTTCTTTGAACTAATTTTGTTAAATTTTCTTCTGCACCTGCAGGGAGCATATCTTTTGCTTCTTCGACATTTCTAATAAAATCATAAAGATCTCCTGGTTTACCTTCAAATACAGGAATACATGAAATTGCATCCTTCAATGAAATTAATTGGTTTGGGCCTAGATCCGCCATTGTGTAACGATTATTATTATTTCTTACGTTGGGTAAATTATCTACACCGTCTTCAGGATCCGCAGAAATATTTAAATTTAATGATTCATTATCATCCGATAAATTACCGTCTGTTTCTAACGTTTCATTAACCGTATTATCTTTAGATATATTTAGTTTTCGAAACGACGATACTTCCAAAGGATTTATTCCTGAAGTACTTTGATCCGCATCGCTAGAAATATTACTTAAAAGGCTTTGTAAACCAAGTGTCTCTTGTTGAGATTGACTTGTTTCACCAAATCCAGAATCTAATGTTTTATCTGATTTTTTATAAGGTCGGGATGGTTGAAAAAAACCCGGTAAAGTTTTACCACTTCTTAAAGTTATTAATCTATTCAATTCATCCTCAGTCGGTTCTTGCCCCGACATTTGCACTCATTTTTACCAAGTGTTCCTTTCAGAAAAAAAAAATTAATGAGAGAATTAAAAAAAAAATTGAATTTTGGAAATAATTGTAAAATTTTCTTATGAATTGACAGTTTTACCAATTTGGTGATTGAGAATATATTTTTTTAGGACGAGCCCCCAATTTTGTTACGTCAAGAATGGGTTACTTGACACAACTTTATTAAATTAAAATTCAATATACTGAACCAAAGAAACAAGATTAAATTCAAAGATCGTCTCGAAATTAAGGAATAGAATTCAAGCACAAAACCCATTTACAAAGGTCCCCTTTTACTTCAATTTTCTAAACCCCAAAAGTATTTGGAATCAAAGGTTGGAAAGGTTCACTTGGAGTAAAATGAAAAGAATTTTGAATAACTTTAAAGTGACTCAATAGAGTCTATATTTTAACAAAACAAGTAGAAAAGTATAACTACAACATTCGACTTACATTCACTGCTCTGCTTTCAGTCGTAAAGTATTTTGTATGTGGTTAAAAGTAATGCCGCACTGAATTTAAGACGTTGGATTAAATTCTTTATTTAAATGAATCAAATAATTAAAAATGTCACAAGACTTGGGATTTCAGAAAATAATTTAGTTACGAAAGACTAAAACGGAAATTAAATAGTCATCCAAGACTATATGAAAATTAAAGGTCGCGAAAAACCCAAAATATCGCCTTAATAGGTCGATAATAAAATTGGAACCGTGTCCAAAAGAAACTGGAGTATACTAACTCTCAGATATGAGCTACTACTACTACTGTAGCGATGATTACAAAATGCAATCGGAACTGTAACTGTCGTGCTGCTATCGCGCACAAGTCTTTATAGTTTATCTAGGAGGGTGTGTCCTCAGAATGCATAGGGAAATTTCGGGGACCAATTACAAATGACTCTAGCCGAAATTTCCCACTCCAGTGGTTTGAAATCTCCTTGTTTCGAGATCAACTCCATCTCTCTACATGAAGATGTTTTTGGGGTGTAGGCGGTCTTTTCTATTCCCCAACAACCAATGAAAATTGTTTTAGGAATGCCCATATATTCCCTCCACAATTCTCTTTTATCTCTTATTTTCAACTTAGCGTTAACATCTTTGTTATTTAATTTTTTTGAAACAATTCAGATAAATTTCATGAAATTTTATGATAAATTATAATTCATTGAAGAAAAATAGTAATCTAATAGTAATTCAATAATAATTCAATGACATAAAAATATTGTTTAAACTTTAATTATTTTGTGGTTTTCCACGTTGATAATATTTCTTAAACAATTATGATAGTTTAATTAATATCCGAAATGGAAAATTATTCATAAAAGAATCATTCTGTTGTATGATGCATTTTACTATTTTTGTGTCACATGTTCGTCAATGTATATGTCATTTCCTCCATGTGGGAAACGAAATCGTTACTCTATTTTTATATCAAATATTTGTCGTGGGAATTACAAAATTTGGACCCACGCTTAGAATTTGTTATCAACAGTTTTCCGGTTCGAGTCCAGTGTTTATTGAAATTCNGTTTTCCGGTTCAAGAGTTCAGTGTTTATTGAAATTTATGGTCACACGTGGAAAGTGCATGACTAAGGAGACGAGACTAGACTCAAATGTTTACAGTGCATCTGATATTGCACAGCTGATATCTCCTTAATCTAGGAGAAACTCGACGTTGGGAACATTTTTATCGTTCACAGATGTGTGCAGCCGAAATATTCCAAACATCGAGGGGGTCACTTTCCCCGGTCACAGAAGATAATTTGGGTTTCAAAAGTCGCTTCTATCACTGAGATAATTGAATGACGACGTAAGAAAATGAATTTAAATGAATTTTCTGACGGATGTCACAGTAACAATTAGAGAGAAAAATATTTTTTTGTGCCTATGAGTTGACAAGGGTTTTCCAGATACAAAATTTCGGGATTTTATGACTTGTACGTGTGTAAACTCAACTCGAAGAGATTAAACTGCATCTTTCGGTTACTTGGGGAAACCGAAATCGTGTCGTGGGAAAAACTGGAAAGTTTTTAGGAAACTAAAGTATTTCAATGGTCGTCTTAACTATTAATTTACATGTACGACCGAACATCATCGATGCAAATTGATTGCTCGAAACCATTTCACGAATTCAATTCCGTACTTGTTTTTAATTGAAGTGGAAATATTCAATTACTACAATCAACTACAAACGATTGAAGATAGGAATCCAATGTCATTTTGTCCGCGGCTATCAATCAATTCCAACTTGGCATTCAAAAATCGATGGAACGCTTATTTGAATTTGGATTGAAAAAATTTCAATTCTACAATCAACTACAAACGATCACAGATAAGAATCCAATGTCAATGAAACTGTAACTATAAAATAGTTTCTAATTGTTTTTTAAAAATCACTGGAACGCTTATTTGAATTTGGATTGAATAAATTTCAATTCTACAATCAACTCCAAACAATCGCAGATAAGAATCGCATGTCATTGAAGCTGCAACTGTAAAATAGTTCCTAATTGTTTTTCAAAAATCGCTGAAACGCTTATTTGAATTCGGATTAAAAAAATTTGAATACTACAATCAACTACAAACGATGGCAGATAAGAATCCAATGTCATTGGAGATGTAACTGTAGAAAAACTCCTTATCGTCTTTTGATAATGAATAGGATATAATATATATTTTTTTTATGAATTCTTGTGACACTACAAAAAACTACTGACGAACGGCATTGAACATTTGATCTTTTCAATAAGTAACTAATATTTTTTTCGTCCTACGATGACATGAGCGTTTTCCAATTTCCTTCATTAATAAATTTAATATTCCGCTTTGTTTTATTTGATTTTTTCCAATTTTGTTCGTCACTACAAACAACTACAAACGAATTCTTAAAAGTATCTGATCTCTTTTAGGTCCTCGATGCAAATTGATTGTTCGAAACCATTTCATAAAATCAATTCCGTACTTGTTTTTAATTGAAATGGAAATATTAAATTACTACAATCAACTAACTACAAACGAGTGTAGATAGGAATCCAATGTCATTTTGTCCGCGGCTATCAATCAATTCCAACTTGGCGTTCAAAAATCGATGGAACTTATTTGAATTCGGATTGAAAAAATTTTAGTACTACAATTAGCTACAAACAATCGCAAATCACAATCCAATGTCATTGAAGCTGTTACTGTAAAATAGTTCCTGTCTTTCAAAAATGGATTAGATGCTTATTTTTCAACTACAAACAAAAAAAAAATTGAACTACAATCACGTGTAGGTCAAAATCTATCAGATACCAAATTTTTGTTACAATTCGTCAAAGTCGGGTGCCAACTTCACACAGCTTTCTGATCCCTCTGACTCGCAATCTTATCCCCACTACCTATGGGGGTCTAACGTTCGACGTGCAAGGGGATGAGTAGTGAGCGCGCGAATAGTGCCGTAGCACTAAGTGCACGTTTGAACATGAGTCCCAAATATAATAGTACATTAGAGTACAAGGGCACAAATTTCGTTTTCAACGAATGTATAGTTTACAGGCCGAGCCGAAGGCGAGGTCTGTACACACATTCGTTGAAAATGAAATTTATTACCGAGTACTCTATAATATTTTATGTCAAGTCGTGCAGAAGTCGAGTTTTGAGCAGGCTGCGCGAAGCGCAGCGTGCGATAAACTCGAGTTATTGCACGGCGCGACATAAAAATTCTTAAACGGAATTCAATGGTAGATAGGATGAAACAATTTTTCCGGAAGAAAAGAAGCAATTTGAAATAACACATCGCATTCCGTCAATCTCCAAATCATCAGAAGGACCTCGATTTTCAAAAATGTTTGCACTGGATAGATCTCACTATTTGAAGACCATTTTCTTTCTAGTTTTTCATCAATTTTTTTCATTCTTTGTTGAAAATTCATCTGGATTCATTTCCCAATTTTAAGATATCTTTCTTTGTTTCACGTATTTAGATAACGTATTTAAATGACCAGAGGCCACTGGTCATTTGAGGCGGTTGCGCAGGTCAGTTGTGCGAAGGCCATGCGTACATGCGAGCGAAGCTAGTGTGAGTGCATGCGTGTCTGTTAGTGTGTGTGTGGAATAAATAATTCGGTGGAAAACCGAACAAACAAACTTTAATGTAAAAATGTGGAACGCTTCGCGATTTTGCATGATTTTGGGATTTTATTCATAAAGTAAATCGAAAGAAAATCTTTTCATTTCGAGGAAAAGACAAATTATTTTACGCAGTTTCTCCTTTAAAAACCCGTAAAAATGATTTTCCACTATCTCCCGTGAAAATTAAAACTCTTCTCAACGAGCAACGGTAAGTCGGAAGAAATTAGCATTGTCCTTCTTATTTGAAAAATAAAAGATATAGGATATTAAACTCTATAAATCTTCTATTGATGATTTCCATTAAAATTACAAAGAATAATTTCAGGCTTACTTTCCAACGCTGAATAGCGTCTCCGGACATGACGACTGATTTCAGTCAGGTTGTGTAGTCATGATGTTAAAGAGCTTAACGGGTTTAGTTAGTTGATTATATGGAAATTTAAAGATGAAAAGAAGATAGGAAAAGTTTCTTTGATTGTTTTCACTTACCAATGTTATTAGTACTACTTATAGTCGATGTGCCATTCTGCATTTGAATTGTCATCTTATCTTGCTCTTGCAAATAGACCAGTGTTAAGTCACCAGCGGTTTCGAAACACTTGATTATTTGATCGTGCCACTCAGCAATTTTGTATTTGGATTTCCCAGGCGGCATTTGTTTCTCAAGACAAAGCCCTGAATCGAATTTATAATGAGGAATTATTATAGCGTTTAATGTAAAGTTGACAGAAATTTTTCCTAAATTTAAACATAGAGATGATTCACCAATTAATGTGATTTGCTAAAGGAAGTTTGTTAGTATTATTATAATCTCTCAATTATTATTCATTACCTCCAAAATAAATGATTTTAAGAGAACAGGAACGGAACATCCCAGTTGGGAATTAGATGGGAACAAGCTTGTGCGAGCCTTGGTTTGGCGAGGCTCAGTGACACAAGCCTGGAGCAGGCTTGATCTTAGCATTGGGATTTTTGGGGAGCCTTAATTCAGGCTTAGTTCAGGCTTGGAGTATTGAGGCTGAATACGGAAAGACTCACTCAAGGCTCATCCAAGATTATCTTCCAACCAAATGTTACCTTCCTGGTCAATAATTTCATATTTATCAAAGAAGAAAAGTCTCTCTATCCAGTCAATAGGCATTACCGTGACCTCCCGTCAAACCAACACAGCTAAGGCTGGACGAGGCTTGCGACAACCCTTGGCAAGAGAGGCTTCCCAAATTTCGTTGAAAAAAATGAATTAAATAGTTTTTGATTCATAGATATATTGTAATACAAAAAAACAGTATTTAATGGTTGAAACGGAAAAACAAATACAATCTACGCCCAGTACTTCTTATACCAAAATGAAATCCTATATTTGAACAATTGTCCGAATGGCCATGTGGATAATGCATCGGACTAGAGATCAGACTAGAGATCAGGGGGGAATCGAACCCGGGTCTTCCAGATACGCGCCGGGCACTCTTACCGACTAAGCTACCGGGAACCACAGAAATTCACTCTCAAATTCACCTCAAACACCGCCTAACCTCCTTTAG